>NW_025941139.1:346527-421361 GCF_000764305.2 Hyalella azteca | reverse complement strand
CATAGTGGCAAACCAGAGCTTTTTTAGAATCAGTTCATTTTTAATTTCCTCATTTACTCAAGATTTAAACCAATTTCTTAAGTATGATAATGCTGGTATCCAGGATACTTTACTGGTCTACTTATAGGACTCAGAAATGAACTTGAGGGAGTCTGGGAGAGTCTAAAAAACTCTCTGCTTTGCCACTATGCGGCGTGGAATCGATGACCATGATTTGCACAAACGCCTGCGCGAAAAAAATAAAATTAGATTGATTTACGTGAGAAATTTCCCCGTTTATATACATCTTCCTGAGTGTGGCCTGACCATGGACCTGGGGACACAGACACTAACCACTACCTGGGGACACTAAGTCACTAACCACTACCTGGGGACAATAACCACTCACCTGGGGACACTAACCACTCACGTCTCACCTGGGCCCTGGGGACACCAACCACTCACCTGGGGACACTAACCACTACCTGGGGACACTAACCACTCACCTGGGGCCCTGGGGCATAGTGGCAAAGCAGAGAGTTTTTTAGACTCTCCCTCAAGTTCATTTTTGAGTCTTATAAGTATTAAGTAGACCAGTAAAGTATCCTGGATACCAGCATTATCATACTTAAGAAATTGGTTTAAATCTTGAGTAAATGAGGAAATTAAAAATGAACTGATTCTAAAAAAGCTCTGGTTTGCCACTATGATCCTGGATACCAGCATTATCATACTTAATAAATTGGTTTAAATCTTGAGTAAATGAGGAAATTAAAAATGAACTGATTCTAAAAAAGCTCTGGTTTGCCACTATGCCCTGGGGGCACTAACCACGAACCCGGGGGGCGGGGGTACTAACCACACATGGAGGCATCTTAAAATTTTTGTAACGAAATTTGGCAACTTCAGAGGAGCACAAAAATAACGAATTTGGCAACTTCAGGAGAGCAGAACTTCAGGAGTTAAACTTCACTTTAGCTGGTCGTACCATAGTCCATAGGCATAGCATCCGCCGGCTCAACGCCTCGGAGCGGGACAGTACTGCATTTTCAAAGTTCGAGAAAGATAGTTCTAGAAAGGATGACGTAGCAGCCGTCTACTGTCACCGTGTCACGGGAGCTCAGCACAAGAAACCTCTTGCTTCAACAGTTCAACGGTTAGAACAGAACTCGTCACCGCCGTCGTCTGCGCTCCTAGACCTAGAGCAAGTATGCTTGTATATCGGCAGAGTCCGGCTGCACATTTGATCCGGGCTGCCGGATTTTCATAGTGGTGGTAAAAGTTTGATGGTTAAGAGACCATTAGATAGTACTTTTAAACTTTTCATAAATATTTAAAATTGTATGCAATAGCAAAAGTTTTTAAATTGATATAAATTTCCTTTTTTTAATTCATAAATTGGTAAATGGCGAAAACTTTTTTATACAACATTGGCATGCACTATGCGCATCCTAAGTATTGTAAATTCAATACAAATGATTATTTACCTTGTATGTGTAAGGCCCACATGTCACTTCTCAATTAGTTGCCAGCAAACAACAGCCGTCGTAAACGTAAGAAGTTTTAAATATACTGGTATGGCAGATGAAGCATCTCATTTAGAGGTTTATCTGAGAAGCTTCATGAATAAACGAAAAAGACAAATAACACCTACCCCATTCAAGCAAATTCTATGAGCTTGCCGACAGTATGTGAGAAAATTGTGCAACAAATTTGCCCAATATGTGCATGTCTTTTGTTGTAAATTTACAGTTGTTAAATTTGCAGACATATTTCCTGCAGCCTACTTATCTTTAGTTTCTGTGTTAGCACTGTTCATACTTTTGAGGCAAAGAGCCTCACAGATGGGCAAATGAAACTGTTGAAACGCAACATAAAAAACTCGTTTCAAATAATATCTTAAAGCGTAGTACATGTAAAATTTTACACATCTGTTGCTGTGGAGCACCAGTCCCCATCTCCAATGCTTATTTAATTTGAAGGTAGATGTTTTTTCCAAAAAATCTGCACGTTTCAAATATCTTCAAGTGAAAAACAACACCATGAGACTAACTTTTTCCGTATTTAATGTAAACACCTGTCACAGAAGCACTTAAATTTTCTGCTATCCTTACCCAGCGGTTGTTGTGGCACCCTGATTACTTCAAAAAGAAGCTGTTATTAAATAGCATTAGAGCCTCATACGATGCTGTACTGAGCTTTATACGATGTTTTCCTCCTCTGAAGAATTTAAATGTGCTATATTCACGCACGTATTCTATGTAACAATTATAGAAAGAGAAAGATCGCGAGACTAACATGTATCTTTATACCATGCTATCTAATAAAATTTAGTTTAAATGTCATGAATCATGACTACCATGGATTATATCGTGTTATTGAGAACATTTTATGTAATAAAATGCATATGAGCGCAAGAACTTCAATAATCTATAGTTTAGTTTCAGCAAAAGATTAAATGATAAAATTTTACTTTATTACGGCAAGTGTGCAACAAAAATGCGATGACGCAAGGCGCACCTTCTCTTCCGTCATTTGTTATGTGAATATCACAATTTCACGTTACATTCACGTCGACAATGAAGGTAACAATTGAACGGTAAGAAGATTATACGATGACATGGTCGTTAATCCAGCCAAGATCGGCCACTTTCTCCTTTCCCGTTTTCTCAAATCATCTTGACGTCAATAATTGATTGATGCGTCAAAATGGAAAGAAAATGACCGTCTCATTATATTTTGTTGATTAATTGGAATGCACTTACACTCGACACTTTATTGAATGAACACATGGATAAGATAAGTATACATTTTCTTTCGTTTGCTGCGGTCTGAGAAACGTTCCGGTCTCATATGCAATCGATATCATAAAACAAAAATGTAATGGAATTCATCAATCATATGTAAATAAAGAATCTAGAAGAAGTATAAAAAGCGTTAAAGCCTTAATATTATCTTAATAGGCTTAATTTAATGACACTGTTTTAGCAACACGAAAATTTTCTTTAATACACCTAAGTTGATCCATGGGACACAGCGTCGTTGTCACCACGCGTCACCCCGCACAGGAACTGAGTCCCGACACGAGGCTGAGGACATCGCTGCTCATGCGGGTAGCGGGGATCAATTAAAATATAAATTTAGCTATTTGGCGGCCTAACTTTAGCAAGCCCGCCGCATACGGCGGGGGAGGGAGGAAAAAGTCCATAAAATCGGAAAAAAATGAATGGGTCATATTGTACTAATCGTGAGACATGATCTGCACGTTGCAATAAAAAATGCATCATTTTTTAATCAAGTTCCCTTATTTCTGATGCTCTAGCCATAACATAACATAGTGATGTCGGCGCTAAAGAGTACCTAGGCCTGATAAGGCCTGTCGCCGAATCTTAAACTTGTCGTGACTTGTTCATAGAAGATCTAAAATCATGTCAATTGACCGATTATTTTCAAGACTGACGATAGTTTGAAATAGCTACTATAGACTTCCACCGGGTTCGATATGGTGCTAGGCATTTCAAGTCTGAACATATATTTTTCCATAGCTTTATCTAGTCTGTTCTTGAACGCGTTCATACTTGGAGCGCCAAGGGCGTAATAGGCGCTCCAAGTATAGGCGTAATGAATAAATAGGCGTAATAAATAGGCGTAGTATAATATAATAGTATATATAGGCGTAATAGGCGCTCCAACGACGTAAAACTGCAAAATGATCTTGATAGTTTAGTTGACTGGGCTGATGCGTGGCAACTGCGTTTCAATACAGACAAGTGTAAAGTACTTCACCTCGGCAAGAGCGATGAACAGCAAGCTTACAGCATGAGAAGACACGGTTGCAACGAGAGGGTTATGATTGAGAAGTCTTGCTTTGAAAAAGATCCTGGAGTTTGTGTCGACAAGGAGCTAAAATTTTATAGGCATATTGAAACGCAAGTTAATACATCCAATAAACTGCTTGGGCTGATCAGACGTTCCTACGAGTAGCTAGATATAGAAATGATGAAGCTGTTGTTCACCTCTGTCGTGCGCCCGAACCTAGTGTTTGGAAACGTTGTGTGGTCACCGAGACTTGAAAAGGACAAAAATTTAGTTGAGAGTCTTCAAAGACGTGCAACAAGGATAATCCCAGGATTAAAGGGCAAGTCTTATTCAGGGGCCACAGCTGTAAACTAAAAAAACTGCGGTTCAACTTATCCACGCGACAACATTTCTTCTCGCTTCGAGTCACTGACATGTGGAACAGCCTCCCTGAAGATATTGTTGACGCTCCGAGTATGAACGCGTTCAAGAACAGACTAGACAAGGCCAAGCATGAGCATATGTTTAGTCTTAAAATGCCTCGTACCCTACGGAACAAATGATATCTAGAAGCGACTTTTAATCTACCGTCCGTTAAAAATATCTGATCAAAAGGCCAGTCTAGCCAAGAAAAGTACAAGAATCTGTGACAGGCCTATCCAGGCCTATTCTTTAATGCCGAAGATACTATACTATATTAATAGGGGGGGCTGTTCCGCATGTCGGTGATTCGAAGCGAGAAGAAATGTTGTCGCGTGGACAAGTTGCAAACAGATGTTCTTCATGATAATTTCGTTGGGCATTTGCAGTGAAGCGCTTATTATTTTAAAATATTAAAAACCCATTTAAATACTCCAAAACCCACTTAAATATTCCAAGTAGACTCCTATAGCGTGTACTACATCAGAAATACAGAACGCAAATATATGGTAGGAATGCTAAGAATATTCGCAAAACACACATAATGAGTTATGTATAGACGCAAATACGTGATGCATATCTATTAAACTCTCCTACCATGACAGGATAAAAATATTGTCGATAAACCACAAATCAAGCAGGATAAAACTGAATAATAATAGGAAATACAGATAAGTTTGTCACGGAGCTTACCAGCAAAAATAGAAATTGCGTAATGATCAGAGAGCTGCAGCACAAAAACCTTGTTCATGCTTAAGAATCTAATGATAATTTAAACAATATAAGGGCAACATTACCAATTTATAGGTAACACTAACAATCTAAGTGAATAATCTAAGGGCAAAATAAGCAATCCAATTGCAGATGAGCGAAGATTGTATTCATGCTAAATGAAATTAAATTTAAATCACATATTCAAACTCAATGCTAGTGAACTTCTATATAAAAGACTATGATAAATGCAATTTAAAACGAGAGGATAGCGCGAGCAAAAAGGTGCGAAGAAATAGTCTACCTATAAGAATTATGTAAACGTGAATTTGCACAAATGATTAACCATCTTGTTGACAAAACGAGGATGGTTACCACCATTTACTCCTTCACTTAGCATAGCATAGTAATGTCGGTGATGAAGGATGTGGCCTGTCGCCGATTCTTGCACTTTTCGTGACTTGGCCACAAGAGATCTAAAAACACGTCCTTTGACCGGATCCTTTCCAAACTGACGATAGTTTGAAATAGCTACTAGACTTCCATTGGGTTCGATATGGTGCTAGGCATTCCAAGTCTGAACATATATTTCTCCATAGCTTTCTCTAGTCTGTTCTTGAACGAATTTATACGTGTGCCTATAATATCCGTATTATGAATAACGTAACGTAAAGGATAACGAAATATCCTTTACGTGTGCCCAGAACTTCATTTTATGGTGACAAAAAGTGCATGTCGAGCCAAGAAACCCTCCGAACGTACATATTACTATTTTATTTAATGATTGAACATCTAGATGCTAAGGAATTGAGATAAAAAGAATTAATAACATTAGAAACAACGACAACAGGAATTGTATCATATCATCAGCCGCGTCGTTGAAGGAAATAATAGAAGCGTCAAAGATATGAAAGTGCTCTTCAGTTGAAATTATGAAGGTTTGCACGCATGTATATGTTAAATAGTCATGATAAGAGGTCAAATGTTACGACAATGTATTATCGGAAGAATTATTTAATGATTTACAAGAAGCTTTGCGCTGAAAAAAGCGATAGAATGTATAAAAAAGAGTGATCTTGAAGGGGGATTTTCTCATATCAACAATGCAGTATTTCGAAGAGTATCAACCGAAAATAATTCTGTCATGGAATATTGTGATCTCACGAAGATAAATAAGCGTGAGTGGGAGCGAATAAGCTTGTTTCATTGTGTGGTACGAGGGCAAGGGTGTGATTGTCGGGCATAGAGCAGCGGTGCCATTGTTCAGGGCATTGTGGGGCCGTGACTGTCAACTTGCGGAGAGGCTTTAATAGGCCGGACAGATGAGAGCGTCCGCTGTACTGCACCGATCGGGCTGGTCCGTGCAGCGAAACTTCGATCATGAGAAGTTAACTATTTTGCTATTACTATTTATTAAATTATATATATTATAATTTTTATTTAATTTAATTCATATACTTCTTCATAGAATTGTTAAGATATACATGTTATATATCAATACTTTTTTTACAAAATTGTTAATAAATACATGTTACACATCAGCGTAGCCAAGATAATGAATCAGAGAGCAGGATTAAATGCAAGGAGAATCCCGACCGATAACCATTTAAATTTACAGTTATTTTTTTATTGCAAACTACTAGCGATACGATAATGCTAACTTAACATATCTTGATTACCGACTATCACACATTCCTACTGGATATATTTGTTCACAGTAAACATTTCTAAAATAAGACTGTATACTGACTTTTATTTGACATGTAAATGGTAATTTCGGCAAACATTAATTAGGTAGAAAATTCATGCATTTAGTAATCAGCGTGAATATTTTTCAACAATTATGGACACTGACACAGTTTCACGTATTAGTTAGTGGCTCAATTCTGATGAAAGTTGTATAAAAATGAACCCATGGCTCTTATATGTTATCTTGAATTGTAATTTTGGATGAGGAAATTGGTTTATCTTTAAAATTGTGTTCTTCAATCGATTTTCTAAAATTATATCATCGAGGCAAAGTTACGATTTATTGAGTGCTGAAAATAATTGTAACATTTTACTAAAAGAATTAGCAGTAATGTTATAGGAATTTGTCATTGAAGAAAACCTTTTTCTAAAATCTCAGTAATTTTTTTCTAGATAAACATCAGTGAATATGAGTGCATTAAAAGAGAAGTTACTGGACATGCGTCTTCAACAGGTAAGACTGAAGTTTTTATCTTTATAAATAAATAAGATCTCTATAAATAAAGTACTAGGTAAATTTTTTCATGTGTGCATGGAATAAATGGATTTATAAATTGGTAATTGTTCAAAAATGTATACGAAATTACCAAAATTTCTCCAGAAATAATCTGTATAATTTTACAAAATAATAGTCAAACTCTCAAGTGTGACAAGGTTAAATAGATCTTTGCTACATTTGCTTAGGCTAACCCAGGAATTATGTTCGAACAACTATAGTTTTTAATTTAACCGCGTAACCTGGGTTATTTCTTTTGAGATATATGAGTTTTATATATTAGTAAACATATTAGTAACATATTAGATATTAGTAAACATTCTCGACAGAAATCTTAGTTGCAGCACAATTTTAGTCTTTTTAACCTAGTAATTTGTTGTTAATTGCTAATGATGTTCTATCTGATGATCAGAGGCCAGTTACATCAGCCCTGTTGATGTTGGTAGTTCTGCTGCTACTGCTTGCCATCAGCTGTCTTTTTCTGCGCTTTGAAGAACAAGAAATAGAAGATCGAATCCTTTTCTCTGATGACAAGATTCAACATCTAGCCGAAGACCAGCAAAATAATAGAGAAAAAGAAGGTTCAGTGGTGGTGAAAGAAGCTCCCGAAACACGTGTTTCAGATGGTGGAAGTACTGAAAAATTAAGTGGCCAACGAAAAGAAGAAATTAAATATCTGGGCGGTCGAGAGGCTGTTGTTTCTGGGACCAACGTTTTAGATAGAGGTATTTTTAACACACGAGCTGACATTTCGAATGATCACAGGAACCCTTTACTGACAAGCGATCAAGGGTTTCCCTTGGGTGATACTTTTTTCGGGAACGAAACTACTGACAACAATCCGTTGTTCATCCAACACGACCCGCTCCCTCCTTCACAAGACGATCGAACCGAAAGTAACGAACCTGAGGACACAGGTAATCCAGGTTTAATTCTTTATTTAGAAGAGCCTGGGATGCATGTGAAGATTCCCGACAGCGCGTGGACGTCGTCGGGCGTGCAGTTGTCCGACATCGAAATTATGGAAAGTGGAGCCGAAGTAGTAAGTCCCGTGCTGCGGTTGTCGGTGCTGGATCCCATCCTGAGCCAGATTAAAGTGCTGGACGGCCGGGAGAGGAAAGGCAGAACAACGAACCTGGCCAGTTTGCACTCAAGCACTCGAATAAGGTGAGAAATGAGTATCATTGCCTATCATACTTTGTCGTTATTTTATGACTCAAATTTTGAAGGAAAGGAATTTGTCAACGACCGAAATGTTGCACACAACTTCTCAAGACGTTTAGCCAAAAACTGTGCTTTGAATCATTTTAAAAAGGAAGTTTCGAGGTTCCCAAAAGTTCATTAAATGCCTGCTTGTTATTTTTTAAATTTGTTAGTGTTTTAATCAAATTGAGCATCAAATGATTAAATGCGACCAAGGACCTAATTTATCTCATATTTATTCATAAGTGTTCCTTTCAACAGGCTGAATGCTGATGACTACCGAAAACTGTTGCATCAACAAGGTTCTGAAAAGTACGAGTCGGGATACCAGGATAAGGATGACCTCGTACAAACTGTTACAGACGACGACAGCTTATTAGTGGCTTGGGCACCCGAAAATGATTCCTTGCATGACTCTAACCAAAACGACCGTGTCCACTCGCTGTCTCATAAAACTGCTGCAGTTACTGAGTCCTATCTTGAAGTCAAACAATTGGATGAAGCTGAAGAAAAAAGCCGCAAGGGAGTTGGGGGAACCGCCGCATCAACCACCGAAAACTCGGAAATTTATCATCGTAAAGCTGCAAATGATTTGAGCAGTGAAGTCCGTATTGTCAAATCTGAGTCAGATTCATCAGGAAATACTTCTCACCCAGAAGGGTTTTCTACAAAGGCAGTTGTGCGTAGAGGTTTACTTCTACCCGAAGTCAAATCTCGTCGAAAAAGGGCTCTCACTTTTTTCAGAATTTCGGGCGGTGGCGCGAGGCATTTGAGGGACGTACCCTTGGGTCCACTTCCCCCTCCCAGCGACTACACGCCTTCGTATGGCATTCGAAACTCTACAGTAAATCCGGAGATGAAACGTCAAAGACTCAATCAAATCCTCTCTGGAGTGAACGAAGAAGCTTTGCCTAAAATTCAACCACTTCTACTTCCATCATCAAATACAAGCATGTTTCTTCCAGATATGTTAAATCTGACTCTCCCAACTCTACCTCCATTGATAGATCCCAAAGAGTTAGCAGACTTTTTCACCATCCCTCCTATAGAAGAATGGTTTAAAATACCAAACAAGACCTCAACAATTAATTGGACACTGCCTGATCCCGATCCTCTGAAATTATTTGCGCATTTTACTTCTACAAGTGCCCCAGTATTAGAGCTAGCAGATTCAAGCCCCAGTGATTTAGGTACTACAGAAAAAACTATAGATCCCTCGCGACTATTTTCTCTGATGAGAGGTGAAATTTCAGCCACTGATGGTGGATTACTTTCCGCTTTTCAAAATGTCATGAAAAATGGAGACATCGCGGCATTGCAATCAGCAATGGAACTGAATACGAATCAATCAGCAGCTTCGAACTCATCTGCAGTCGATATTTTTGAAGCACTCAGACTGAAATTCAGTCCCCAGTCTGAAGAGGAAACTACTTCCTCCGACGGCTTGGAGTTTTTCAGGAACATCACGAATTTTTTCAATAATAAAAATGTGTCTAACTTTCAGGATACTTCAATACAAAACGTTAGTGATTCACAAACCGTATCCAACATGGAATCAGTAATCGGAATCAAATTAGGAGGTTTGCTTGCGAACAAAAACTCTTCTGATGCAATGATGAATACGTTGAAAAGTGTATTCCCACAATTGAGTGAAATGCCAAACGCCACAACTCTCTCGTTGCTGCCTGGTTTGAGCACGATTGCTGCAGCCATGAAATCCGCGACTAATTCGTCCTCTTACGATGAGAAGGGTAACACAACCGAGCAGTCCTCGGCGCTTCCAGTTGAACTAAGTTTCGAACACTTCCTCGCTAAATTTACTCCGGCCCCAGAAACGTCATCACCCTCATCGTCCGCTGCAACCGTAACACCTGCTTCACAATTCGATTCCGGTTTGCAATCTTCTACCGTAAAGTCAGTCACAAATTCAGACTTTTCAAATTTATTTTCTGGAAACGGCCAGACAGCGTCTCCTCCAATTGACTTCCTGTCATTCTTTCGGGGTCAACCAAATTCAGTCTCAATGTCCGCTCAAATAGATAAAAACACGATGGCATCAGTGAATCAGATGGTAAAAAATGCACTTGGTGCAGGTTCCGAAACTATGAGTCCATCCATTGCAGGACTGCTATCCAATACTAATACAAGAACCATGAAAAACATGTTAGACGCCATCATGAAAACTACGGGAGTACAGTATGAAAATAATAAACCAATAAACAATCAGCTTCAAGGGTTTTTAGATGGTTTTTCGACTCCATCGCTGTCAGTAGAACCTAACTTGGTGGTCACCAAGCCTCTACCAACAAACCCCTTAGACTTTTCGAACCTGTTCGGTATCAATGCAAACAAACCATCTTTAAATGAAGCATCAGGTGCGAATCCTGCTCTACCCTCCAGAGGATATTTACCACCGCTAATAGGAATGCAATCTTCAGTCCAGATGCAGAATGGCTATCAGGACATGAGTGCTCTGCTGTCCAATGCTTTCAGAAAAAGTTTATTGATCTCTCCGGCATTGCATTCGCTGGCCCCAGGTAATCGTCAGAATATATTTGGACTTCCGTCATTGCAACTGGATTCAAACGCCAAATCACTGACGAATTCTGACAACCTAGGTCGAATGGACACACGTGCGCAATCAAATGCAGACGGAAGCAATAAATCACTAAAAAATGATCACGATGATATTCCACAGGATGATTCAGCCAGTGATATGTTGTCTAACCTTGACGGGAACATTAATGGACTTCGTCGTATGATGTTTCTCCCATTCAGCTCTCATCATCATGGATCAGAGCGTAATAGACGAAGTGACTCGGTGAATTTGTTTGGCTCGGTTAATTCTAACACATTTCATCATAATAGACCTGGTCACCCAATGAAAGGACCGTCAGTTGAGGAAGTAAGGCCACTGCTATCTTTCTCAGCTAACGACAAAGAAGCCAGTCATCTATTACGACTCAGTAATGAAAGAGGGAATAATGGACACCATTTCATTGAAAAATCACCTCAAACAGAGGCGGGAATTCAACGCCCTGCTAATCTATTTCAGCATGGCAGAAATACACAAACTTATTTGAACAACTTGAATAATATCTCTCCATCAAAGTTCAATGATTTGATGTCAGCTGGAATGTCTCAAGAAGTTCTGCAAAACATGTTGCGAGTTATGAGATTGGCACAGTTACAAAGGCCGACAAGAACTGAATTTGCGTCGCATAATGTACCAATTTATCCTGCAGTGCGCTACTCTCGTACTAAAGACCAAAATGACGGGACTCCATTGAACATTAGGGTTGGACGCACTCTCTTCGGTAATGATGCAACAACCTCCACCACTCCGGATCCGACGTTACCCCAGAATGTATCGCTTTGGCCTTTCCCAACGTATTCAAAAACTTCTACAACCCCAATTCCAACAACCTCAACTTCAACTCCTGCACCATTCACTTTTCCAACCCTTCCACCATTTACTTTTCCAACCCTCCCATCATTGCCCACATTGCCACCAATTACTACTCTACCTCCACCAGCTGCCTCCAATACCACGGAGGATGGTTTTTCGGCATTCCTTGGAGAACAAGCAACAAAGATGAGTAGTTTTTTTGAGCGTATGTCCAACTTTAGCGTGGATGCGGTGACCGTATTACGGGACACAGGTACGGTGGTTACGGCGTTAGGGTCAGCTGCGTCTCGAACGATCAACGCGTTTGTTGACGTCGCTCAGTTGCTAGAACCAGTCACCAACCTCATCGCTCGTAAGATTCAGGAGTCGGAGAATGAGGGCAAAACTACGACCACCACTGAACAACCGAGAAGCTATAACGCATATCAAAGACCGCGTCCTCTACCCGATAATTCAGTCTATTTTCAGTAATTTTTGTTTGATATGGATAGGGTGCGTAATTCTATTCACACAAACAAATTCATTTGACAAATTCATTTCAGCTGCTGAATTGTTAAAAATAATTTACATCGGCGAAATAAAATGTTGCGTTTAACTTTTCCTTTAATATAGGAACGATTCTCTGTCAGTTTTTTTTTTATAATATACTTTGACACTATGTACACTTGATTATGATTTGAATAAACGAAGCCATGAGCAGAAATACTCATTTTATGGATTATTTCGAAAAATTTCCCTCTCTCGTGAAATGTCTCAGAGGAAGCTTGAACTTGATAGCAAATTATTCATTTGCCAAAAGATTACCATTAAACTGGATGCTGATAATACAACTTTACTTCATAAAACCGTTTATGAGCCATGTGATCACTTGATCAGTGGAAAATGTTTATTAAAAGTATGAAGATTTGTTAGCTAATGCCAAGTTGTTCTGGCGAGGCAATGTATTTTCAAAATGCGAGCATTGGAAAAGAACAGTAATGGTAATTAATTACTGGCAACATTAACAAGGTTTAAGGTAAGACAAATAAAATTCATTGATAAATCCTTGGTCCCTAGTGACTTTTTTTCTCATCAAATAAGGATGAAATAGCGTATGTTTATTACAAATTAATCAAATAAGTAGCTACTCTCTCTAAACGTTGACCTAGTTTCCCCAAGATATCTTGTACATCCACTTGATACTTGGATTTTATTTAAATTAATAGGAACGGTATCGTGTTTTAGTTATTAATATTCAAAATAAAATGTATTCGTGGTGACGACAAACATGAAAATTTCTTCCTTTTTGTAACATATTAGAATCACAAGCAGAAAAACAAAACTGTCGAGTGACTAGTGTCATCCTAGGGGCAAGAGTACAGGCATGACGAGCCTCGTGTGTTGATGGTTCTATTTAAATTATGGTAAAAAATATTCTATTCAGGCTATTCAAGATATTATATCGAAATAAAAAAAGAATATGTGGCAAAAATTAAAATGTATTATTATATAAACGCCGCGAAGTGGCGAAGAGTGTGTGACAAGTTGCAATTCAAAATAAATCAGTCCTCTATGGAAGTCCATGTTCTGTTCGAATATTCAGATTTCATGGGTTACTGAATATTTTTAAATCGCCTGGAAATATTGTTAGTTGTGTGATTGTTGGTGGGAATGCGTCATCAATATTATAGGCTGATAATTTTACAAGACTTAAAAAATGTGGTTTAAGACTTTAAAGACTTTAAAATGTGGTTTATCTATTTCGGGGATATTTAGTTGCGTTATGCAACGTAATGGCGCATTTTATCAACTTTATGAAAAATAAAATTAAAGTCTTAGAAATTGTTGCTGTACGTGAGTGATCAACATATGTTTATGAACTGAATCAGAGTTCTCCGCTCTAGATTAGCCTGTGGATTAAAATAGCATTCCGTTATATATTATTCATACTAATTTTAAAAATTGATGTTCATGATGATGTACAACCCCAAGACCCAATAGGAAACTTCTCAAGTGGATTATTTCGAAATCGTGAATGTGTATGTGAAGCTAGGAATGTACAGAAGAAAAATGTAATTAGAATCTGATTACATTTCTTATTATCCAAACACTATTTTTTATTATCCAAGCACTATTATCATATGAATCAATATTTGAATAATTTTAGAGAAAAACTGGCAAATTCGAAATTACAACTAAGACTTAGCATTCGTTAGCATTCATTCGTTAGCATTCGTCTTGGGGAAATCTCAATCACATGGCCTTTTTATTCCCATTTTTTTGCTAAAATTGAGCAAGATTGAAGAAAAAGCATCAAAAACAACCTTGAGACGAATTAGGGTAACAAAAAGCAAATCAAACTTATCGTGCTAGTAGAACGTAACACACCAGAATAGAACAGAAGTGTCGGCACTGAAGAAATAGGCAAATGGCCTGTTGCCGATTCCTGTATGTAGTTTTCGTGACTTGATTCCACATGGGATCCGGCCTTTTGAACCCGATCTTTCCCTAACTGACTATTGCTTGAGATAGCTGCTGGACTTATTGCCAGGTCCGTAAGGTGCTAGGTATTTCAAGACTGAATATATGCTCCTACATAGCTTCGTCTAGTCTGTTTTTGAAGGCGTTCATACTCAGGATCTTGTATAAACCGTGGTTATACTTAGTTATATACTTCAATGAGGTCACGCAGGCGTCGATAACAGAGGTTGGAAGCTTCATAATCTTTAATCTCACTTCATAAGGCTTACCTTCTAATCCCGGAATTATCCTTGTTGCATGACTTTGAACACTCGACTAATTTTTTTTTAATGATTCAACTAAAATCAGGAAATTCAAAGCAATGGATTTCTTTTTCGAAGTATATTGATTGTATCATTTGTATGTTATTGTTACTGTGACTAATCAGCATTTCCTACGATTCTAACTACCTCTGTAAATTTTTTCGTATCCCAGTACATTAGGTGCTTACTCCAATTGGACTTGGACTAGGAAAAGTTCTGCAAGTGAGCGGTAACCGGTGCAGCAAATTGCGACTTGCGAATAACTGTCTTGCGTTTTCAAGTTCAGTAACGTGGTAGTGGTGGTTGGAGTTGGGTGTGTACTATCGATGCTCCGCGTTTTGTCCTGTAGCAGTGTGTTCCTAAGGTCTCATGGCGCAGGCAAATTTAAAGTGGGTTTCTAAGTTTCTCATATTTGTGAAAGTAGAAATCCTGCTACAGGTTAGTGACGGACTAGTGGCAACTGACCGGGTTTGTCGAAAGAGTAAGATTGTATCGTGAATCATTGTATTAACCAGCTAACTTACAACCCACCTGTTGAGTGGTGATACTGGTGAACGTTTATGAGCGAGTTCGCGGATATGCTAAACGTGTCTGAGGGGTCACAACTTTTTTGCCGCTGCTTGCCCAAGAAAAAGTTTGCCGTTATAATAATCAAATGTTATATTTTTGGGTTTAGACACCAAATTACAAAATTTGTATCAAGGCCTTCAGGGATATTTTATTTATGACATGGAATTATCTCGTTTACAAATTTTATTCTTCGGAAATGAAATTATAATATTAGCACCCACTATTAATAAAGCTTTTATCGTCACATGCATGGTTAATGCTGTGTCTATCTGTTTAACAATTATTTTCAAGGGTCACAAGGATTTCTATTGAGTTTTCGATGGTCACAATGATTATTGATTAGGGTCGGCTGCATTCTTTATTGTATATATCTGTAAAGTCGGCCGTATTCTTTGTCTTGATCATTGCTGATGAAGTTTTGCTTATCTCAATCATTACTAATAAAGTTTTCGGTTGCCACAACAAAATTTGTTTGGTTAAGTTGAATGATTTTCTCGCCTGAAATTATCACGTCATGATATAATTCAATAGTTTTCGAATGCAATGATCAATGATTCCATGTGTATTAATCACCCGTAAGTATTTTGTATCAATTATTATAAAAAATTCATGTTAATAGAGAAGAAGACGCCGTCGATTTACCACAGTTGATCGGCCTAGAATTATTGTTTGGGTTTTGTGTTGAATATAGAAGTTTTAATGATGATGAAGCCGTTCGGTTAACTTATTGTTCCTGAACGAAAAATTCTAAAATATTTTGAAAAAAATATAGAATATTTTGTAACAGATAAATTGTAAGTAAAAGACGTTATCCATAGTTGTATTGATCAGTTTAAATATAAATATATATTAGTCATAACTGTTCGGCTATTTACTTGTAATTTGAGTGTTTTAATCTATAATTTCTGGAAATACTGTTAAAATTACACTGCTCCAAAATTGCAAAGGAAATGCATCTATTTAATTACTTAAGAGCAGGATTCAGCTCCAAGATATCTATATTTTATGTCTTTTATGAGCAATTCAAGCACAAGCATGTTGTTATGTCGTTTAACATGAATGTTAAACAACATAACAACAGACAATCGTCACGACAGGAACATCGCGTGTTAGAAGAATTTTTTTAAGAGCTACGCGCAGTTGCTTACATTGATGCAACATTGATATGTAGTATACGTATATGTTTAGACCCCAAATGCAGTTTGCAGCGATCAATTTGTTTTGCAATCTATCGTATTAGCGCATAATTTTAGCAATGAGTAAATAATGCACGTCTAATAAAATTACACGCGAAGAATGGGTAAAATGCAATCTCGTGTTCATGTGTTAGTATAATCATTATGCCAGTGAATTAGTTTCTATTGTTTATAAACGCAAAATGATACTAAATCCAGGACAAACATGCACTGTGATACCACGTTTAATTTTGCTTAAATAGATAGCGGGATGGCAGGAATATACTCAAATACGAGCTGTTGTTGTGAACTTCAATAGAAGCTATACGAATATCAGCATCAGTGTGTGACATTTAATTACGGCGCGAGGGGACCTGTGTAGTGTGTAGGCAAGTCTTGCCTCATTTAAGGGGACCTGTGTAGTGTGTAGGCAAGTCTTGCTTCATTTAAGGGGACCTGTGTAGTGTGTAGGCAAGCCTTGCCTCATTTAAGGGACCTGTGTAGTGTGTAGGCAAGCCTTGCTTCATTTAAGGGGACCTGTGTAGTGTGTAGGCAAACCTTGCCTCATTTAAGGGGACCTGTATAGTGTGTAGGCAAGTATTGCTTCATTTAAGGGTCACTTGCATTGGCCGTTCTTAATTGTCATAAAGATATTTCCTCGTTATATTGAGATTGCGTAAATGCAATTTAAATCTGAAAAGTTCATTTAAATTAACTGTTAATTTTGCACTGTTAGCTCATAATTATTAAACTTTATAATTGCACTGTTGGTTCACTTTATTAAACTGAAAAATTTTCCAGGACGTCAGTGGTTTTGGGGCGAAATTTTAAAAATTACTTTGTTGGGTGGCCATTCGCTGGTCTATGAATTAAAATTTCTCAAATTTGCTCCTTGCGTATTCCTACAAAATCAGGCATTTGTGATTTAAAGGCCTGGAAATCTGCCAATAAATGAGGGTGAGCGAGCAAGTGCACAGGCGGTGAGGCTGGATGTCTGAGTAGAGGCCACCAGCACAGGCGGTGAGGCTGGATGTCTGAGGGGAGGCCACCAGCACAGGTGGTGAGGCTGGATGTCTGAGGGGAGGCCACCAGCACAGGCGGAGAGGCTGGATGTCGAAGGGAGGCCACCAGCACAGGCGGTGAGGCTGGATGTCTGAAGGGAGGCCACCAGCACAGGCGGTGAGGCTGGATGTCTGAGGGGAGGCTGAATGTCTGCGAGGCTGAGATGCTGAGGCGGTGAGGCTGGATGTGTGCGAGGCTGAGTGAGGCTGGGCGCCGGAAGAGCGTCCGCTGAGCGACGCTTGTCTTAGTTACCTGCGATAATTTCTGCTCAGCCTCCGTGCATGGGAGAGCTGCATGCATTCCTAAATATATTATATTTTAAACACGCTTTCTTCTATTCAATATAATTCTTCTTCTTAATGTTAGGTCATTATATCTTAGTGTCCTTATACTTTAAAATTGAATGTTTCAAAATGTTGAATATTTAAATCCTTTTAAAATTGAAAGTTTAATCCTCATATGATTGAACATTCAATTAGTAAATCACCAACCTACAGGAGAGATGAATTTTTGCCAGCAAGGGAATTTATTGAATTTAATTAATGATACTCGGAGGCCGCGTTCTAAGCTCGGTTTGAATGAAGTCATTTCAATAGCTTTAATATTTCAAATGCAGATCTACTTTTTCCGACAACTTGATGCAGCTACACTGCAATGCTCGTGCATTGATATTAAGATTTTCAATTGATGAACATCTCAGAAGATGTTACTTTGATTAATTATTGAGTTGATTTTAACTTTTTTAGTTTGGCTGATGAAACTTAGTGAAATTTCTACGCATGACTTACTGATAATGAATGAGCAGTTTAATGAATGATACTGATATTGAATGAGCACTGATAATGAATTTTTCCGTTTGTGGTAGGCAAGACCAGCCTAATAAATTATCTATTAGAAGTTTAGACTGATTTTCGAATCCTAAGTTTTATATTGCTTTCAGAAATAGAACAAGTTTCATTGTATTTATTAGATGAATGACTTATATCCTCGTCAATGATAGATTATTTGGTTCCGAATTAGCGGGAATATCGAAACTTTTTGTTTGAAATTTTTAAGTCTACGTGGTCGGCAACTTTATGTGATCGGAAAATAATGCATTTTACTTGCGTTGCACGGTTACTTTAATATAACATAAAAATTACATTGAATTTAATTTCCATCCGGAAGGAGTAAATTCAGTAAATTGAAGTATTTAAGAATTCTTTTAAAATTTACTAACAAACTTGTTCTATCTTTCTTAGCCGTTCTACCCATAATAGCCGATCAAAAATAAAGGCATCGAAGGGAAATTGAATGCCGAACTTTCATGTAACTCGCCACAGCCATTAATCGTGATATCATGGTTATCTTCTTTTCAAATTTTGTGCGATTACTTGCACTTTGTGTTAATTTCGAGCGCCACCACCATTTTTCACCAGAAATTTTACCATTTTTTTAATTCCCCGTACAAACATACAGTCGGTATTAATTAAACAAGGAATGAATTTCCGATTTTCTTTACTGAGAATTTCTCTACTCGTCTATTCTTATTGGGACTGTACCTCAGGGTAGGAATTTTAACGACAATATTATCCGACCTCTTGGCCAGCCATTAGTTTAGATAAGATCCTTAGCTTGATTTAATTGCAGAGGCTGTCACTTGTAGGGCTGCTCTTCAGTAAACAGATCGCGGTAAGGCTCACTTCCTAGTGATTGCTCATTTATCGCCCGTAGCGCCAGTCTATCTATTCGTCAATATCACAAGCGAAAACGAATTTCAATGGATTTTTTATCCGCCAATTTGTTGTCAAGTCTTCTACATCTGATGTAATAAATTTTTTCTCACAGATGGCTATTTGCCTAAAAAAATATAGATCTAAAATATCACTGGAAAATGTTCAAGATAAATTTTAAAATTTTATTTTTTCCAACATTTTATCTGCGTGAAATCCGACCTCAATCACTCACGGAAACGAGCATTTGGATTTTCGACGCATCAAGTCCAAATAAAGATACGTGTTAAATTCGACGGCTGGATTAGGACTCGAGGCAGCTGAAAAGATTGATCAGGACTCTGCACTGCAATTATACTAATGCAGACGCCCATACTCTTATGTTAAGGAGAGCAACTGCTATACTTGACTTGACCCATGACTGCAATGAGTCACCACCTGTTGAGGAAGGCCAGCTCCAAAAACAGAGCGTATTTATTGATGACGATTTCTTTGTTGTCACGGATTTTTTTATTATAACGCGGCCTGTAAAACAAAAATATAACTCAGTACCGGTACTCACTGCAGTGAGTAACAGAGAGCGCATTTTCTCGTCGACGAAAATGTGAAGTCACGGACGGACGGAATGATAGACGGACGGACATGACGAGCACAATAGTGCATTTTTTCCATAAATGAGAAAATGCGCAAACAAGTAAAGCTACTCGGGTCAATTTTGAGTACACAATTACATTGTGAGATTTAGTTACTGAAACTGAAATATATTCTGGCTGATCGGTATAATATATGGTATGACAATCGTTACTTTCTATTACCTGGAACATTATTCAAGTTTTCAATGGAATTGCCAGGAAACTCATGTAATTGCATTGACTTCAGGTTATGCTTCACTTGAAGGTTCAACTTCAGTCATTTTAACTCATATATTCTATGATTTCAGTTTAATTTATCCACGACACCCTTAATTGTTTCGAATACCTTCTTCAAGTGAAGTACAATCAATTAGTATGCTATGTCTCAAGTACAACCATATGCATTTGTGGTAATCTAGCACAAGGTAGCTCTAATTACTTGATTGTCTGCTATATCGACGTATTAAAAATTTTATTCTACATTTTCTCATACATCTTTATGAAGGAAAATATGTTTCTATTGTAATGATTGTTTAAGGAAATCATTCCAGAAAAAGCTTGTGGGAAGTTGGTGTAGTATTCATTGCTTTCCCATAAATTTACTGAATAATTTTATAGGCAACATAAAAATACGCGCATAAGACGTGATATATGCGTTCAGACACGGAAACGGGTATCGACATTCAACCATCACATCTATAGCTCAAACGGGCGTTCTTCGCTTACCGAGTTTTAGTTCGAACATTTGTGTTCTAATTATGTCTCGAACACCAACCTCTGAACTGGAGCGTCATTTCAGTCCAAACTATTCAAATGACGAGTAAATTTCTGATATTAATGTTCTATGGCGAAAATGTTCTTCAATACTTCTGCGTGATGATATCCGCAAGTATACCCGCGGTTAAAACAAGATCACAGAAGGAGTCCTAGAATTTGAAACAAGAACAAACGGCTATAAACTAAAAAACTGCGTTGTAACACATCCAGGCGACAACTTTTCTTCTCGCTTCGAGTCACCGACATGTGGAACAGCCTCCCTGATGGCATCGTTGACGCTCCGAGTATGAACGCTTTCAAGAACAGACTAGACAAAGCTATGCAGGAGCATATGTTCAGTCTTAAAATGCATAGCACCTTAAGGACCAGGCAATAAGTCCTGGAAAGATCGAGTTCAAAAGGCCGCATCCCTGGTGGAATCAAGTCACTAAAAGTACAAGAATCGGCAACAGGCCAGGTTCCTATTTCTTCAGTGCCGACACTTTTTTTGTATTCTATCCAATTTCAGCTGGTTTTGAACGATTTTGCTTGCGCGGCTACAGCAAATGCATCGACACAGTTACTGCAGGAAAGACATCTCTAGCACCAAATTTATACTGATATTTCTGCCATGGCACACATTTTGCTACGTAATTGCTGAACTGACATCGATTAATTGATTACGTTGGCTGAATATGCATCTCAAGCACTAAATTTATATTGGTATTTCCAGCACGACTTCACTCTCACCAAATTTTCACGTTATCGCATAAATATTTGGCTTCCTGTAAATTTCTTATCTTCTGTTAACCTATATTCACATGCAGCAAATTTCTTTCTTTAATTCCAGCACGGCTTATCACGGGACGTTCATATTTATTACTTTCTTGCTGGTAAATCCTTCATTCCCCGTCTCTTGTTCCTCTTATTTTTTCCATCGTCCAACGTACGCAAGTATTTGTACCAGAAAATACTGTAGAAGCAAAGTACGTTTATTGACCGCACTAAACGCCTCAGGCCTGATGATGCATCACCACATTTTCGGTTCATCGTCATGAGTGATCGCCCTTCACACTTCACGGGAAATGATGGTCTTCTCCTCCGCTTGTTTTAAGGAATCCTTGTTTGCTACGCCGAGGCCCTCAATGAGATGCTTGTTTGCACCTCTTATGCGGCCGTGGATATGCCGTCAAGATGGCATAGTCATCCCGTATGCAGCCATGGATATGCCGCTATGATGGCATAGTCACCCCGTATGCAGCCATGGATATGCCGTCGAGATGGCATAGTCACCCCGTATGCAGCCATGGATATGCCACTATGATGGCATAGTCATCCCGTATGCAGCCATGGATATGCCGCTATGATGGCATAGTCATCCCGTATGCGGCCATGGATATGCCGTCAAGATGGCATAGGCACCCCGTATGCAGCCATGGATATGCCGCTATGATGGCATAGTATGCAATATGCAGATAAGGGCAAGCATTAGGCGAGCGTTTACAAATGGCAGCGTGGGAAATTGCTTTATGGCATAAATTTTTATGGCTGTAAGTTATGTCATCCCAATGTTGCGGTAAATTTTCTAGGATGGCGTCGTAAATTGTTTTGGTTCATGCTATTTTATTTCATATAATTTGTTGGTAAATTTGAACATTGGGGTTTCCATGGACGGAAGTTTTCGTGTTACAGGGTGACACAAAAAAAACAGAGCTCATAAAAAGTTGAATAATTTCCACAATTCTGGAACATATCTTTGAGCGGCTGTAGAACAAAGAGTTTTTGTGGTATAGAATTGAGATTTTGCAGATGTTGGCTACATAGGTTGTACATAATTCCATAGAATTTTTGTTTCAAACTGAATAAAATTTCAGGAGTTATAAGACTTTTAGTGAGCTCTGTTTTTTTTGTGTCACCCTGTAATGTGATTTAGTATAGTGATACTGCCTCTTTTGTGTTATATTCATTTTTTATTAATCGAGCGTATAAGAATTATATCAAGTGCATTTGAAAAGTCCAACTGTTTTACCACGTTTTTCTTAGCTTCGTTTCGTGTCTGTCTGTCTGTCATCAAAAATTCACACCTTAATTTAGAGCTCTTCTGATGATCCTAGAAACTTGAAATTTGGCATGCATGCTTATGCTGCCTAACAATTCAAGATTTGATCTTCATAACTAATAATTGAAAAAAAGTTTTTTAGAAAAAAAACTATAAATTCTCGTTTGGGAATCGGGTTATTTTTCGTATATCCAGACTTGCCATCCCTGGAAATTGATTTGAATTGCTAAAATTGGTAAACTAAAAAGTAGCCAATAAAAAAAATAGGTTTATAAAAAACATTTTTCAAAACCCGTTTTTCGGGTTTTTACAAAACTAAAAATAATGAAATAAAAAAAAAAACGTTTAAAAACACGTTTTCTTAACGGACAAAAAAGGAAAACATTTACTCCTACATAACATTAAAGTTATGTAAAACGTTATGTAATGTTAGGGGGGTAATAGTAAATGTTTTTCTTTTTTGTCCGTTAAGAAAACGTGGGTTTTAAAAGTTTTTTGTATTTGTTTTATTATTCTTGTGGTGTTCATTGCTTGCAGTCAGCAAGTGACATATTTACTTGATATTATGAAACTACTGTAGCGAGTTATTTATTCGGAACGTGAACGCAAAAGTTCTTGCATGATGTTGATACGTTGTTTATATTTTTTGTGTTAATGTGGGGATGCAGTGAATCCGTTGTAGTGACGTTGCACCTGCTGCAGAGATAGTGCACCTGCTTCAGGGGATACTCTGAAAGGTATGATGCATCATCCTTGCTGGTCCCTGCAGGAGTACTGCAGGTATGGTGCATCATCCCTGATAGTCCCTACAGGAGTACTGCAGGGATGCTCTGCAGGGATGGTGCATCATCCCTGATAGTCCCTACAGGAGTACTGCAGGGATGGTGCATCATCCCTGCTGGTCCCTACAGGAGTACTGCAGGTATGGTGCATCATCCCTGCTGGTCCCTGTAGGGATGCTCTGCAGGGATGGTGCACTTGCTGCAAGGATTCCCTGCTCAGTGCAGCTGATCGCTGCAGCTGCAGCACGCCAGGCAGGTTCCACGTGCAGCTGTGGCGCTTCTGCCATATTTATTGCTGCTGGCCTCTGAAAACTGGAGCTCCCGGAGACTAGTTCCAAGGCGTGTCCGGGATACAGGCTTGCCGGTGTTGAAGCCTGTTTTTTTTAATCATGTGTGCCGCATTAGGAGCCGTTTGAAAATACGTTGTAAATGAAGTCTGCGATCAATAGGTTTAAAGGCAACCTGCTAGTCGTTCGAAGAAATCAGTGATTTATTATTATCTGAATGGTTCTTTCTCCTAAAGGTTATGTAAGTATGCGAGTACGAGAAATGTTTATCGGACATACACAAAAAATTAGATTCACAAATCAAATTAGATTAGCCTAAGGCTTTCGAGAACACGGCTCACCGTTCAGCGGGGCCTGTGACGTCAACTCATATAGTCCGAAACGCTTACCAAGGATTACCAATGAATATTAATGAATAGAATCTACATGTAGATATTTTGCGAATAGCAATGAACAATTTCCCTTTGGAGCTAAGCGCATTTTCAGTAATGTATGCTCACATGCCCATATTAGCTGTACTAATATCTGCACCAAAACTCCCGTCCGTTTAATAATTATAATCTATGCAAACGGCGCACTTGACGCCACATTCGCCCTCCAGCAAGGCTTCCCCACCACCTTTTCGTCGTGCGCGTCTTTGATTAAAAAGATGAAAATATTTCATTTTGAAAATGAAAAGGGAGATGAAAGTAATTTTTTGCACTGTATTGGTATCCAAGTTTGAATTTAATGTGAATCATGAAAATATATTATGTAATTTTCTGCAAAAACCAGTACAGTATTTTTTGTAATCAAACGTCGGCCGTCTTACTAGCACTCATCGTTGCTTGATGTTCATAAATCCATTAGATTTTCCTCAATTTTACATGTATTTTTGGATAAAATATATCAGGAATTTAGAGTATAGATAATAGTTTATCGTCATATTGAAAACCCCAAAAAATATAACTCAGTACTCACTGCAGTGAGTGACAGAGAGCGAATTTTTTCGTCGACGAAAACACGAGGTCACGGACAGACGGACGGACAGACGGACGGACGGACGGACATGGCGAGCACAATAGTGCATTTTCTCCATAAATGATAAAATGCGCTAAAATGGCCGGTGGCTTGTATGAAATTCTAGACTGATCAAATTGATAAAGGGTGCTTCATATTTATTTTGCTTTATTAAAATTGATTTAGAAAAGTTAACGTGAATGAGATATACCATTTAGTCTGGAAACTTTTTAGCTTTGCTACTCACCAGGGATAATAAATGCTAGATTTAATAAATGCACCCGAAAAAAATTAGCACAAGCCTGAACCGGTCCACGCTGCTGTATTGTTTTCTGGACGATGAACAGAATAAATAATGGTTCTATTTTTTGGACTTTTGCCTATGTTGCTAGTAATACGACGGAACCTTCCTGCATATATTGTATCATTAATCACTGCATGCTGTCGGTCAATATAAATGAACGCATTTGTGTAAGACCAAGGGAACGGTAGAGATATGACAGGCGGTATTCAGAGTACAGTTCACGTTCATGTGCATATAAATTCTGGCACTATATAATATATATACATGTATAGCCGCGGCCACTGCTTGTCACTGGTATAAAACATACGCGAATACCTTTATATTGAGTACTTTTTATTGTGCGAAACTGGACAAAGCCCGAGAAATAAATCGCTTGCTTGATAAATAATTGCTGGCCTTCTTAATAATTTGGCAAAATTTGAGTTTTTGCCAAACGAACTTCGTATGATCTTGCTACGTAACCACTAATATAATTGAATATATTTTAGGTGCTGTTAGTCAGGTATATGTAAAATATGTTTCCATCTTTGCATGCTTGATTAAGTCCTCGGCGGTAATAGGGGGTATAGAATTATTTAATTGGCTATGAAAATCGGTTTTGCTTGTATTGAATGCTTGCAAGTTATATATACGAATACCTATGCATTTCAAAAGTTAGATTCAACAGTTTCAGTAAGCGGCGTGTTAACGAAATTGATTGCAAGGCTCAGTCAGGTGTTGGTGAATCTTCACGTCAAATTATGAGTGGATCTTTGGAGGCCAACCTTCGGCCATCCAGCGGCCACAGATTTTTCATAGACGACATTAATTTGAGTATAAGGTTCGCGTGCGTATTTATCTTTTGTTCAAACATGGTTTTTCTTTCCTGGCTGCGTGGAGGACAATGAGTCAAGGCAATGAATATGGATAATGAGCCGGGTCGGGGAATAAAGATTGTGAATCTGGATGATAAATCAGGTTAATGAGTCAAGATAATGAGACAAAGATAACGAGTCAGGTTGTGGTCATGCGGTTTAAATTTGGATAACTGAAGAAGCTGGCTATGGCATCAGCTGTTGATGCATGTTATTAATTTTTTGGGGGCTTGACATTGGCTTATAACTATGCTGTTTAATTGTGCTAAAAATATAATGTACGGAAATATGCAAATCAAGATGAAGAACCTGGTGATATATATTTGTATTATTATTATATTTGTATATTATATATATATTTGTATATTATTATTATATATATTTCGCGTGACGATGAAAATGTTGCGCTTGCGTTACGACGAAATAAGACTGCAGGTTCAAAATCTGCCCTTCTCGAATAAGATTTAGGCAGCCACTAAAGAAATGTTCATTTGGTCGTTCAATAAAATCATTAATACGAAACATACGATCTAAGCAATGAGTTCATGCTTGAATTTAGTAATGAAACAAAGTGAAGGTCAAAATAGATTACGTTTGATTACGCATGGTTTTCCACGTAGATCTTCTCGAGGAGATCGCTTAAAGCTCTTTATAAATCAAGGTCGTTTCAATCAACGAACTGTCATAATTAATTAAATTAAATTTGGAATTCGATTGCTTGGAACTCATGATGTAACCAAACGGGATTTCCCTGCAAAATATTCTTTATCTTCGAGCGCTACATGTGTGCAAATCAGCGATTAATCTCGACCGCTTCTTAAGGCTTTAGCCCACTAAAAAATTAATGTTTCATACTTTCCAAATAGTGACGACATATTTTCTGCATGTAGCCTTGATACGTCCTTTTGCCGGGCAAAACTGGGTCAAGGTAGCCCAAACAAGGGCAAGAAGTGCATAGGAATTTGTAAAAAGCCTCTAAATTTATCTGAGTGTTGGTGTGCGGGATGAGGCCATTTGTAGGCCCAGCGTGGCTATTATCTTAGAGCCTCAGTGGCCTGTTGTGGCCTTCATAAGAGCCTCTCGTATTTCACCAAACTTGCCCGCTATTTCTGTGCGATATGAAGGACTTTGTCTGGGAACTTCAGTTCCGATCCTATTATTAACTAATTCTTAGTTTTCCAAGTCGGCTGATTTAGCTGTGGTTTGCGTGTCAAGAAAAATATAATGTCAAACTATCAACTGATTTCAATTTTATATACAAATATTTCTTATAATTTTATAAATAATTTTTATGAATTTTATATAATGATACAACATAATTTATCAGGATAAATAGCAATTTATTCATATTCTTATTTGCAGAAAAAGTAGAAAATAGACATAAAGGTTGATAGCAATCTTTTGAATTGTTTAGACGTAGATTAATACAGCTAAATTATTTATTCCTGAAAAAAATGTGATGACGGTCGACGATGAAAAAAAATGACGAAAAAATGTGATGGCTCTAGATACTTTTCGTCATCAAATCACGATACTATATTTGTTAATTTATTAATTAACATATGTGAATGGCTATTAGTGACCGTGAAAGAGATAATCAGAGTATAGTTAGTGAGCTTATAAATGCGCAGCACAGCAACATGAGATGTCGATGTCTGCATGGCGGGTCACGGTCGCGCTGTTTGCACGGCTCTGAATCAGAGTATTTAAGACCAATCAACGAAGTTAAGCTGTGACTTCATTGCCTGGAAAATCCGCTTTCAACTCGAAAACGGATTTATTTAAAAATAATCCTGCATTATATTGGGCAACTAAACATCCAATAATAGTTCTTAATTTAGTCAGCGGCCACATCATAACTGACGATCAGTGGAAGATCATTCACATTTTGCCTCTATAATAGAAGGTACATTCAGTGAATCGCAGACGAGCGATTTTGACATTTCACTGCCGTGAAATATAAGTGATTTTGGAGACCTCATTAGCTACTATCGCTGCCTAAGCCTATGCTGATGTCAGTATTTAGCCAGCAGATTATTCTGTTTCGATGTTTTTTTCTGCTCCGAGAGTTTTTTTTTCTACAACCAATTTATAGAAGAGATCAATTATCATTCGTTCAATGTTTTGAATAACGAACTAAGTTGTTTTGGAAGTTTGCTCTTGATACGTATCGCCTCCTACATATGTTTGTTCTTCCTATTCATAAGTTTGTTCGTATATATTTTTGTTAGCCAATCGAACATCGTTTAATCAAAACACCGGCATTAATTCCATGTTTTCCTCGATCCCAAAAGAATTGAGCGTCGATGACCGGCAGAGAAGCCATTGATTGCCAGTTATTTTAGCGTTGTTCTAGGCGATGTTGATCTGCATTTTTACGTGTTTGAATTAATCGTAAAATGGATGTGTGATATTTATAATGTTAACTCGAATTGTTTTAAAAACGATGGCCGCCAGCTCGGGTTTCTACTAAATTTCGTCACAAAATCTTGACTGGTGGAGACAACTTAAAAAGGACAAAGTTTAGCCACCGAATTCTCTCCTTCAACTTCATAATATAACAAATTTGTTATTAGGAAGCAAGCAAAATTCATTCATAGAAAGGAGTGATACTTGTCCAATTAACGATACATTTTTTCCCTTCTTTGAGTCATCTTGAACCAATTCGGCCATCAAAAGCGCGTATATCGGCGTTATTTTGCTCTCTGCTTACCCTATGAGCAGGGAAGTGTGTCAGTATTTGTTTGGACGATGTGAGCCATTTATTTTTATGGGTGACACGACCGTTGTGCAACATATATTTCCATATCTGCCACCACTATCATCTGTTTGGTTGATCTTACAACTTAGTTGTTATTGTACGCAACATTTTATTATATACAACAACTATTATTATTATATTATTGTTATATACAACCAAAACTTAGCTGTTATCATATAGAGATATTATTGAGATGAAGCAGCGTCATCACCAGTGATTGTGGTGACCCGAATAATATTATATGATTTAGATTTATTATTGAATGTACTAGCGGAGAGCAATAGAAGTGCTCAAATCACATTTCTCGGGTTCTTTCCAGCAATATTAAATCGACCTTATAACCTAACGTGTGATATATGTTGAACTCTTTGACGAGATAAGACTTCAAGGATGACATCCTTTGATGGTTTCCCCCGGCTCCGTCTCCGTCCCCCAGTGAGCGCTTAAGCGAGTATTTTCGCCCTTTATTTATCGAGGAGTTTTAATTTAAGTTAATTATAACGCTCAGTATATTTAGGTCGTTTAAAGACGGCTTGGCATGCAATATGCTGCATTGTTCAGTCACGCCACGTATAAAATCTACTGTACTTGTGAACCGTGGATATTATGTGCAGCAAAATTATGCATAAGATTTAATGTCAAGTCTGACACAATTTGACCCAAGAAATAACAAGTTCAAATAATAATTGATCCTCTAATTAATGTAATTGTTTACGTGAGTGGATCAGGCTTAAATCTTGCTCTTAACGTTATATTCCGGGCCCCATAATTTTATTGTTACGGGTACTACACAAGAAAATATGGAGCTCCATAGATATTTTTTATCCTATTAGTCTCGGAATCTAAGCTCTTTTTGTTCAAGTTGAAATTATTTGCTAATTTGAGTTGACGCCAAAAATTGCCTATAGAGCTGAGTGGTACTAACTGTAATGATGTTCGTCCGCAGTATCAGAATTACCTATTTGCAGTGTAACGTCTCAAAGAAACTATATTAATGGTCGAGCATCTAAAAGAAATTGTATTCAATTACGCAGCATGTCCAATTTTTTAAAATGCTAAAGGTACGGACATGCAATTTAGCTTCAGAGATACAACGAAACCAAACATTCGGGAACATTTTTCTTTCATTTATTTCACATCAAGCTTAAATAGTTCGTTGTTCTTCCGACTTTTCTGGTGCGTTTTCTGGGGCTGGTAGAGTTTGAGAGGCAAGTCCCTGGAGACAAGTTTATCCTTTGTTCCGTTTGCTGCACTCATATTGAGTCCTACCTGCAAGTCCTGAATTACAGGACGCGTCGAATTGAATTCCTGGCACTACGAGTTCTTAGGAGCACACGTCGTATGTCCGTCCACACGCACAAAAACGAATGGGGCATATTATAGAATAGAAGTGAATAGATGTGTCGGCATTGAAATAGACCCATGTTCTGTCCAATTAGTGATATACTTACTGCACGTAACACTGATAATACCAAACTGAGTCATGATGACACACGCATGGATAAAGAGTTCATCATTATTTGCTGTATGGACCCGCGCAGTTCGTGAGACTTTAATTTTTAAAAAATTTGAAAGCAAAGCTTCGCCTCCAAACTAAGAGCATATCTCGTGAAATGCAGCGCAAAAGAGTATATTAAAATTAAGTTAATACTCATTATACATAAAGTTACACTCATTTTTAGGTGTATGGACCCTCGATGGCCACTTCAATTCCGGCGACATTCCTGCGAACTATGCGGAAATGCATAACTTTCTCATAGAATTCAGTTCATATTTTTTTAATACTTTATATGCAGACGGTACACTTGGCATCGTTTTAATACCTTGCATACAGACGGAACACTTTGCATCTTTTTAATAGTTTGTATACAGACGGTTTACACTTTGCATCTTTTTAATACTTTGTATACAGACGGTTTACACTTTGCATCTTTTTAATACTTTGCATACAGACGGTACACTTTGCATCTTTTTAATACTTTGCATACAGACGGTACACTTTGCATCTTTTTAATACTTTGCATACAGACGGTTTACACTTTGCATCTTTTTACTACTTTGCATACAGACAGTAACTCTAATCAACAAGAATGGCTTTTAGATACGAATGACATTGGCGACGATGAAAGAATTGTAGCCTAAAGATTCTCTGTATTAATTTGTTAAGAAATTACTAATGTTTATATTGTATCTGCGTGTATCATTTTGGAGCCTTTGCTTTTATTTTATATATATTTATTTGCTTTGATTTTTTAAGAACTACCTAAATTTGAAGGGTAAATTCTTTGTAGGTACGAATCAGAGAGTAACGAAATTAAAATCACACCATTAATTTGAATAATATTGTACACTAAGCTACAAATAATGTTATTCTACTGTAAAAGAATGTTTTGATGTAAAATCTTAGCCTTGAAAAATAAGGAAATGATTGCTATCTTGATGACTAGGAGAGCCGTCGTCTGAGTAGGCTCAACGGAATTACTATTCTGATGAGTCAGCTCTGCCTCGCCTGTTCTAGAAAAATACTTCCTGCTGATCTAGAAACTTTCTGCTGTTCTAGATAAAACTTTCTGCTGTTCTAGAAAAACTGCTCTAGAAACTTTCTGCTGTTCTAGATAAAATTTTCTGTTGTTTCTTTCTGCTGTTCTAGAAAAACTTTCTGCTGTTCTAGAAACTTTCTGCTGTCGATTGTAGAAACTTTCTGATGTTCTAGAAACTTTCTGCTGTTCTAGAAAAAACACTTCCTCATTTCATCTTTCATCTGCTAGTTCGTTGAGTCTGTGTATGTATCTCAGGTTTTAGCCAATCTAGTTACCCGCTTTAGTCTTCAAAACAGTTCATCTTATTCGAAGGTTGCAAATTTCACGAAAAATATGCGTATTTTGTTCAAGTTTTTTATCTCTAAAATAAGTTAAGGAATTTTCAGAATTTATGGTAACTTCATATGGTAAATTTAAAGTGATAAAGTAATAGTATTGTTTTAGTCAGAGCTAATATATGTTTTATTCTGTTCATAACAGAAATAATTATATTTTTTTAGGTCTAAAATGTGACGCTAAATGCCGCCACCGTTGTGAGGGATTGGACTCAAAATCGAAATGGATTTAGAAAATAAAATTATAGGAACAACTTAAATCTTTTATTCGAGCAAGTTTAAACTAATGAAAAACTCATTAGCTGACGAAAAATTCGTTCTGAATTTGTGCTGGAAAATGTGGAAACTTGTATATTTTAGCCTGTGATAAAATGAAAAATATTCGGAATAATAACTTGAAGTTTTATCCAATTTTGTGGTAAACATTCGGACAGTTTTCGTGAGATTCAGAAAACGATTCAGGTCAATAGCTTATTTTCTGTGAGAACCACCTGTGAATATATTCATATCCATGCTGCATGGCGAGCTGACGGTGAATTGTTACCTATCTTATGATTTTTATAACACTTATGACATTTTTAAAATTATAGGCGTGAAGAGTATTATAATTAGTATTATAAATAATAATTAGTCTTAAATTATAGGCTTATTATAGCAAGATAAATTATTTTTAGTCATTACAAGGACCACCAAGGGTGTGTTTGCTCAGCGGAGAAACTTTTCTCGTCCCCGACGTTACCTTCAAGAAAACTTGCCAAGATTCTTCAGAGTGAGTGATCAGAAAACGAATTCCGAGTTAAATTACTGTTGTTTTGCAGAAAAATTTTCTATGGATTATAGGAAATTTGCGTGCCATTCAAGATTTATAAATCGAATTTGCCGTGTCTTACATATAAGTTTAATATACACAATATGGAATCATATAAAAAACTAAGGCAACGTGAATCAAACGACGAAAAACTTCACCAAAGATACTTCATTATAACTGGAACTTGAAGATATTTACTTACAGCCTAAGATATACCTTCATAATACAGCTATGACAAATTTGCACCTCCAGTGATGATACTCTCACATAAGAAACGTGTAATGCCTCTGAGTGAAGATTTCTGAGTGAAGATCATTTCATACAATAGATATGAAGATCTGGAGTGCCTCTTAGTCCGAAAATTTATCCATCCGGGTCATGTTAACGATGTAAGTTCTGAAACCTGAAGAATCGCCAAATGTCGAATCTCAATGGAAATACCCATTCTACCGAAACTTTACCGATCTCCCATCATTAAATAATTTGATGGACCTCAGCGTCGAATGTACCCCAAAATATTCGACCAGGCCTGAATAACTTCTACAGAATCCCTTTGAAAACATAAATGTATTGAGCTGCAGCTTTTTACATTCAATGAAACGTTAACTTTCCGTAAAAGTTTTAATTAGATTCTGAAATTTCGATCATTAATTTGTAGTATTTTCTATATTAGGTATTTCACATGTGGTATTTTTGATCTCGAACCTTATCAAACTTCAACACCGAGCTCAACACCCTTGACTGAGCGTTAATTAAAATCCAACTATATTCACGGTCCACTCATGACTGCGTCGCCGAACACCGCAGAATATTCTTTATCTTTCCCGTTCACCGACCCTGACTTTTCAAACGCCACTCTTCACTCTTCCTTTGATGGTTCAAGTTTTCCTGTTGGTGTTCAAGACATTAATTCCAACAACCTATCCAGGATTCATTCATCCTGCCCTGCTACCATCCCCGACTCTTCATTCCTACTGCAGAACATCAACACCCCGTACCTCGTGAGCGAAATCCTGGTAGCTCTCCTGGCCGTTATCGGAAACTCGCTCACTATTTTGGTCTTCATCCTGAACCGCAAACTGCGGAGACTGACCAACTACTACATCGTATCTCTGGCCGCCGCTGACTTATTAGTGGGCATTTTAGGGATTCCTTTCGCGATTTTAACATCCCTCGGCATGCCAGAAGCCCGAGAACCTTGTCTGCTGATGTTATGCACCCTCATCCTACTGTGCACCATCTCCATCTTCTCGCTGGTCGGCGTCAGCGTGGACAGATATTGGGCGATCCTACACCCTCTCATCTACGCCAGACTCATGACTGCGTCCAGAGCCAGACGTGAGTACGATATTCTATTCTATGCAATGTATTCATATTGGTATTGTCATCTAAATGAGCACATTCAAGGAACCAATTGACATGTATTCATATTTTTAATGCCATCTAAATGAGAATGCATGAACTCATTTAAGGGAAGCAATCAGTGATGATTTGAAAATATTTACCGAGATCATCTTTACTTTCTTACTTATCCGTGACTTATGATAAAATTTCTTCATTTACAAACTTATCATTGAAATGTTTGAAGTTGAATTGACACATAATTTTTGACACAAAAGAATAAAAAATTCAAATTTTTGCTCAATTTATTTATGTATTTATTTATTTTTCTTAGCCAAATAGTTGATTGTTTGTCTTCAAACCAATTGAGAAGATGTATTGAGGTACTGAGTAACTAAAATAATAATCTCAATACTAATTACTCATAATCGCGATCAATGTATTTGAATGAAAATGATTACTAGATTATTGTTTGACTACTTTATCTATTGTTTTTTAGTGTCTTAATATAGAATTAAAGAGTAAGAAAATGGATATTGAGTATTATTAGGCTCGAATTTTTTCATAATAGAATTTCATTCTATAATAAAGAATTTGGAGGGTTTTAATTAATTTTTGTGTGCTCTTCTGTGAATAAAGAATAAAGAAAGGGTAGAGGCTGCAGGTATATATCCTTAGGCAAGCCTGGTGCAAGACTTTAACTTTTTGAATGCCTCTTTCTAGAATATAGTCCAATTTTGTTCGTAGGCTCCTAGCCATTTGCCTGGCATGCTTGATTACGTGATTTTTTTAAATAAGACGTGAATGGAGTATTTTTTTCACGGTGAAAATAAAAATTTTCGAAAATAAAAGTATAAATAACTTTCCGCTCTTTTAGTGGATAATCTTACCTCGATGATCCCGATGAAGCTTGCCATGAAGTCGAATAAGAATAAGAAAGGTCACTTTTTTCATATCTCATTCCAAGCGATATTTAGAAGCACCCTTAAAGGTCTTTACAAGTCTATTTAAGTGGTGTAAAGCCGATCACATCGATGGCTAAACTCCAGTCGATTCTCATTTAAAAGCGTAAATAATTTTCTAACATTTTACAATGGCTAATAGTGTAGCTTTTACGATAGGAATGATAACTAGAAAAGTCAATATGAAAAAGGAATGTTCTGAGACTGGTATTGCTGGGAGAAAAATAAAAATAGCGAATCAAAAGAAGAAAGCAACAAAAAAATCGACACGTTCTTGCATCTCAGTTAAAAGATAAGATTTCTTCTTTTTCCGGTCTTGCATGAATACAATTCACAGTTAATGAAATTTCTGATGATTGGGAAACTTGGGGTGGAAGGAGCAGGCAAATGTTGATGCAAACTTTTATATTGTCTTTGCCAAAGATTATTTGATGCATAAACTTTTGAGCTAAGCTAAAAAGTTTTGATAAGCGTCATGAGCAGTTAAAGTTAGGATAGGAAGTGAAATTGAAATTAATTGAAATAGCAGTTCAATATTGATTAAAATTTTGTCATTGACTGATTCCTCAGCTTTATTGAACATCTCGAGTTCTCGGGAAATCAAGGGCTGGAGTTGCAGCACACGGAAGCTTATATTGGTCCACTGAGATCCCTTTAATGAGAACTTCAACTTGTTAATTGAGTTTCAAGTTTTGAAGAGTGTGGATGATGACAAAATTTTCACCGTGAGGGAAAACTTGTCGGTTGAAAAATAGAAAACGTAAATATTTGATCGGACGTCGGGTGAAAATGTCGATAATTATCGACATTTTAAGCTCATGTTTGTGAATTAACATGTACCATTTGTCAGTATTTCCTGGATAACATTGAATTCGTGAAATTTTATTCATATATTGTGTTACTTCCTATATAGTTAAATTTAAACAATTTTTCATAATTTTTTCCTGCCAGTTTCTTCACAGTTACAGCTTTAGTTATATTTTAGGTCTTATTTTCCTCTACTTCTACCATTTCAAGCCGAGAAGCTCTGAAAAAGCTGGTTTTCTAATTATTTTTTCACCTGACAGGTGAAAATGTCGATAACTAAGTGGAAGTCGTGTGAAAATGTAGTTAATTAACCGGATGTCGGGTGAAAATGTAGTAAATTAACCGGACGTCGGGTAAAAAATGCCGATATTTAACCGGAAGTCGGATGAAAATTTAGTTAATTAACCGGACGTAGGATGAAAATGTAGTTAATTAACCGGACGTCGGATGAAAATGTAGTTAATTAACCGGACGTCGGTTTAAATTTGTATTTAATTAACTGGACGTTGGGTGAAAATGTAGCTTATTTACCGTTTGTCTTTGGGAATGTACACTATCCCTGTATCGGGTTGTCGCTTAGGAACTAAAACGGTTATAGATCAAATCAATGAATGCTCGACTGGCATGAAAATATAAGTACCTTTTACGGTATAAATTATATAAAAATACCTACATGGTATCAAAGAATTGTGATTAATGCATGGTTCTATTTTCAAATTAAAGCTCCGTGTCTCCCAGTTATAAAAATAGACTACATGACACTGAATTATAACTTAAACTGAACTCGATGCTACTGGGCATCTTCCTCCTGGGAACACTCCTTCACTCCGACACTTCCTCGACACTCCTTCCTGGGCAGAGGAGTGTCGAACGTGAAGCCTGTAATGCATAAGCTTTGTTCACTATCTGCATTCCAAGTGGTTCGTAAACCTGCGCATAATTTATTCAAATGTTAATATTTTCATACATAATATTCAATATCACAGTACAGTATATGATCTCATAAATATGTTATACCTACATCTCAGCGCCGATATGACGGCAGCGCTGCTGCATGATTCATGTACATACTGGATATCTACAATAAAAATGATTTCACACTTGTCTGAATAATCGTTGAAATATTTCTATATTTTCAATGTAAAAAATTATTAAATCAGCAAAATCTGATTATTTTACGTTTATTGCACCTTTTCTGTTTTGGAATATTCTTACTCATTGAGTAATTGTCACTTTTACATTAATCTGGAAATGCAAAAAATGGAACTCGATCATCACAATAATTGCGACTCAAATGATACTGAAGTCTGTTATTCCCAATAATCGAGAAGTTAGGCTTATAAATATTCATTTCTCGGACGGAGGTACATCGTCACGTAAAACTTGACATGAACCAATGAATAAGATTTAAAAATCTGCTAAAGGTCTCTTATTTTACGGAGCTTTATTAGAAAGATGATAGCTACTGTTATGCGACACGATCAAGAACGCGAGAAACAAATGCAAAAGTATTGCTTGGTGAATCGTTCAGAAACATAAAAGATACGGTGTAGAGGTCTTATATTGAATGCTATTTTATCGTTAGGTATAGGCTTTTAGTTAATCAATGTGTTGTCAAGTTAGAATAAGTGTTAGGAGGTTTGAATTGTAGAATTGTAAGAATATTTTAGAGAGAACTGAAACTGTGCTGGGAAATTGCGGATAGGAAAAGGCAGCAGTTGGAACGCGGTCGTGCACGCAGCTTCTGGTGGTGTGTAAAGCTAGTCTCTCGGAGCGAAGCTACTAGATGTCTATTTGCCGTGTTACAGTCTTTAGTGTGAAGGAAACTTTTAATGTAAATGTAACGTTTTGTGCAATAAAGTATTTTACTGGGACCGTTATTTAAATGAACATTGAACCTGCCACTATACGCACGACATATTTGGTGCCGCGACCGTTCACATGTTGGTGCTGTGATTCTATTTGTGATGTGTGACGGTGTTTACAACGGTCCCTTACCAGCAATTTACTATTTGTGAGATTATGAGGTTACCCATTAAGTGTGGCTTACTTTTATTTTACTGGAGTGAATTTTAAAGAAAGTATTATACGAGCACGTCATTAAAATTTAAATTTTTACCAATATGGCTGAGAGTATTAAAGATACTGTTCCAGTGGTTACGAGTGTTGGTGAAGATGAAAGACTGAGTCAAGAGGAAGAAGAGAAATACATTTCTGATAACCTTGCGTACATTGGTAGATTTTTGACTAACTTGCAAGGAAAAGATAATCGATTGCCTCAAAAGTCACGAGCTGATGTGGAATATTTTCGAAATGCTTGGTCACATTTTTTCATTGAAGAGTCGTCCTCGTCGAGTGAAGCTCCGAGTGGTACGAAGCCTCTGGATGTGCTGACACACCTGCCGAGTGGGGAAGCTACGGGTGCTGTACCCAAACGTGTTAAGAGAGGCCTTAGAGCATCAGTGGAAAAGATCTCTGACAGTGACCAGTCAACTGATTCAACGAGCAGTGAAGACGAGATTAGTTTCAAGAAATCTACAGCTACGAAGATGGGCAAGAAGATTACACGTCCTTCTGAGTGGAGAGCCATTGTGTCACGCTTAGACTCACGAAAAGCTCCACCGATTTGTAAGTACAGCGAGCAAACTGGACAGACTTTAACAGCATACTTAACTAAATTTGAGCAATATTGTGAGGAGACTTTTCGTGGCAGCAGAGATTTGTGGTTATCGGAGCTTGAGGATAAACTTGATGGTAAATGTCAGGAAGCTTTCAAGTCGCTCCATGAAATTGATGACTCCTACGATGTGATGAAGAGAAAGTTACTGGATTGGTATGAAGATATGAAGGAAGTGAGACGTGAGAAGAACAAACGGGATTTTAACAGTGCACGATGTGAGGAGGGAGAGTTAATGCATTTGTTCAGTAGCAGACTGGAACGTTTATTTAAAGTGGCGTATCCTCGGCGTAAAGTGAATGAAAGCAAGACCTTGAGAGACAAATTCATCAATACCGTGCCTAGAAATTTCCGAAAAATGTTGAAATCTCATGTTATGTCAGAGATGGTGAAAGGTGAGACTATAAAGTGGAAATCTATCCAGAAATGTGCTCGATTTTATGACGTTGAACAGGAAAAGGGGAATAAAGACGTGGAGGAAGCATTTCAAGTTCACCAACTTCAGAAGAAGAGAGATGCTACTACGCAATACGTTGTGATGAACGAGATGAGTACCCCTAAAAGTGTCCCACGCAGACAGGAGCAGTCACAGGTTAGTGAGAGGCGATGGAATACTGTCTTGCCGCGCTNTATTTAGGGTATAATAAAGATTTGAAATTAAATGTGTAGATTGTTGAAGTTACTAAATGCAAGTTTTTTTAAGTGAAATGGATTTCACTTGGTGGGGGGTGATATGTAGAGGTCTTATATTGAATGCTATTTTATCGTTAGGTATAGGCTTTTAGTTAATCAATGTGTTGTCAAGTTAGAATAAGTGTTAGGAGGTTTGAATTGTAGAATTGTAAGAATATTTTAGAGAGAACTGAAACTGTGCTGGGAAATTGCGGATAGGAAAAGGCAGCAGTTGGAACGCGGTCGTGCACGCAGCTTCTGGTGGTGTGTAAAGCTAGTCTCTCGGAGCGAAGCTACTAGATGTCTATTTGCCGTGTTACAGTCTTTAGTGTGAAGGAAACTTTTAATGTAAATGTAACGTTTTGTGCAATAAAGTATTTTACTGGGACCGTTATTTAAATGAACATTGAACCTGCCACTATACGCACGACAACGGGCTAATGAAAACTTAAAATTGTGAAAATTAAACTCGCGTACTCGTGTCAGTGAGTCTTGTGCAGATGATGATACAAAGTACTGAAATCATAAATTCACGCAATCATAATAATATTTATAGTAATATGATATCATTTCTCACGGTTACATGATGCTATGTCGAGGACAGGATATATGCATGTGCTCCCTGCATACCACAATTTATGCCGGCTTCAGCCAGATGTCGATGAATGTTTCACGGCCACCGCAGCCGTATTGAGGAAGCATTCAATCGGGCTTAATCCCAGCGCTGGCTTTGCGACGACGCAATTTCTGTCCATGTCCTCTGGCCTCCCTCGGCCTCCCACGGCCTCCCTCGGCCTCTGTGTGTTGGTACGCTAATAATGATGACGAGCGCCGGCTCTGCGACGACGCAATTTCTGTCCATGTCCTCTGGCCTCCCTCGGCCTCCCACGGCCTCCCTCGGCCTCCATGTGTTGGTACGCTAATAATGATGACGAGCGCCGGCTCTGCGACGACGCAATTTCTGTCCATGTGCTCTGGCCTCCCTCGGTCTCCGTGTGTTGGTATGCTCTGCATGTCTTCATTGATGAATTATTTGGAATAAAGATATTTCGCCTTGAAAAGGAAGTTGTAATATGACTGCACGTCGCGTCGCCTTGTAACTTTTGTGGTGTGTAGATTAAATTTTTTCAGCTGCTTGTGATCTCAAGCCGCCAAAGGATGTTTCAATATGATGCCTAGTTATCCTCAAACCCTTAGAGCATATTCGTAAAGATTCTACTCTTTTTTTCAATACAGTTTTTAAAAATTGAACTCATTCCTCACGTGGACTGCACCATACCCGGTGATGAGAGTGCATGGTCTTGTAAGTTCGCTCATTAGTTTTTTCAAAGTACCTCAGCCAATTTCATCTCTCTTTTAAGTGCGCCATTGCGATGCAACTTTTGCAGTCTGGCGTGAGTTGGAACGCCTGAGATTGGTGGATAATTGATGCAGATGCTGGCATCAGGAAAATAATGGCACATGAAGCTCTATTTGCAATATTATGTTTGTTGCAGGTTTTGGGTAAAAATTGTGAAATGAAAAATTTGCCAATTTTTTTTCTCCTGCGCTTTAGGATCTGTGAATATTTGATTCATGCTTACAAAAATCGAATGTAATATTTTTCTCAGAGGCGTTTATAGTCGAATAATTATTGGTTTACTCAATAATTTTTAGCTCTAAGTTGAATATCCTTTTAATTACATTTTTTGATATCAGCCTGATTTCTAAATAGTTTAAATAAAGCTTTGAAATTGAGAAAAAGACGATGAACAAAACTTAAATCAACTTATCAGAAATGACATAGATTATTTGAACATTAATCAGTAAGAATTTGGAGCTTTGTTAATACTTCAATAGCCCATTATAATCAATCTATCTGAAGGAATTATAATAAGAAAAATAATTGAAAATAACCTGATTATTTTTAATCTGCATACTTTTGCTATATAGCAATATAATAGCTCATTATTTATATATCAAAAGTAACAAAAATATTACACGATTTCATGCCCACCTTAGCTGGTACTCTTGGACAGCCCATATATGTATATATAAGGTGGTCGGGAAAGAGTCTTTGTGCAACCAAACGAAAAAAATATAAAGTACTCACTGCAGTGAGTGACAGAGAGCGCATTTTCTCTTCGACAAAAACGTGAAGTCACGGACGGACAGACGGACAGACAGACAGACAGACAGACAGGCGGGCGGACAGACGGACATGGCGAGCACAATAGTGCATTTTTTCCATAAAAGAGAAAATGCGCTAAAAACATTCACAAATAGAACAATTATTTTGGTTAACTTTTAGCAGATTTTTTCCAAAATGCTTACAGATTCACATTCTGGGTTGACAGTCGCTCAACTACATAGGCTTTTCTGCCGCAATTCTTTTTATATTATATTGATATAAGATTATATATTGAGAATAAGATTATAAAGCAAAACCATAAGACGTCTGAACTAAAAAATTTTATTTTTAAAATTTAAAATTTTAAAAAATTTAAATTTTTTCGTGCTATGACTCGAAATTGACTGTATTGTTTTTGTTTGACGTTTTGACGGGTATTCTTATTTCTGGAAGGTTTTTATTTATCCGGACAAATTTTACGTTATTCTGACCTCTAAAGCTGCAGTAAAAGCCAATGAAAGCTCATGGCGTGGCGATGTAAAAGACTAATTAATTATGTAAAAATTACGAAAATTGCATATATTCCGAGCATCGTTTAATAACGCTAAAAATTCTTTTTAATTCTTTTTTGGCTTCGTTACATTCATATTTTGACTTCCATGCCATTAGTTGATATTAAGCTTCAAAGAGAAAATTTTAAGGAAATCTAATTACATTACTTATTCTACGTTAAGTACAGTGACACAGAATTCCTCTCACTTTTTAATTGTGTAGGCTTAATTGTCTTCATTAATAATGCAATTACGTGGCTCTTTGCAACCGTCCATTTTTTGGGTGTATTTTTTTGACTGCTCAACTTTTGTCTATTCTGTACAAATTAATATTATTGACTTGCGTTGAAATTACTTTTAATTTTTATAATTTTTTATTAGATATTGTAATGAATCCTAATGACCAAATAAACCTGCTATGACTTATGATGAAAGTACGTCTATGGAAATTTTAATGATTTTTATGCAAAATTTTTTCGTTTAACATATATTTTTAAGCTTGAAGTTCATATTAAGGATGAATATTTTCGCAATTCCCTGCCATTAAGTTTTGCAAAATCTCCGCTGTTCCCTGCAACGTATATTTTATTTTACATATAAAAATAGAGTGAGTCCTCATGTTCAAACATTATTTGAACGATCTTTGCTATTGTTTGCTGAAGTTTAATATAATGTAAGTAGTTTAAAAATATGTACAAAGTAAGATAAACTTTTCTAGTTGTTCTACCACACTGCTTAATTTTAGTAAGTTTTCATTTAGATTAAAAATGCAAAGAAAACAAAAAATATTTGTCTATCCGAACATCCGTGTAAAAATGTGTAATATAATTATAGTAATTCATTTTGAGATATAATATTTGTAGTATTCACAGTAAATACCAACATTTAGCCTATTGATTCCTAAAGACTCTTGTTCCTTATTCGAAAAATGTATCGCCGTGTTTCGGAGCGCAAAAATACTTCTAGTTTACTACGATTCATTTCTAGCTTCAATGTTCAGTGAACATTGAAGCTTCATTGAACATTGAAGCTTCATCGAACATCGACGCTTTATTGAAGAAGAACTTTGAATGGACCTGGGGCCATACTTTCAAAACTCGCTAAGTGAACGTAAGTACTTACGCTCTATTTTCTTGTCTATGATTGGTGGATTTTGCTTGAAAGGCCGTCAATGATTGGCTGATGAACTTACGACCTCTTAAGTGTTTTTGAAAGTACAGGCCCAGAACTTCTCAAAAACAGAAGAAAATAGTGCATGCGCTATGAACTCCGTAGAAGAGTTCACGGTGTAACCGGGAATCCTTCTTTTGTTCCGCGATGTCTCGGCAGTTTGGGTGGAGTTGCGTTAGCCTCTTTGTTAAAGCCGAACTCCGTATTAAAATCACTGCCTAACTGTTGTTCTTAACATTCCATATTATAGTTTCCAGCCGCATCCCTCGTATTGGATCATCATTATCAGCATCTTTAACACCATCATTTCATGTGGAAGACTCAGGCTCATATCCTGAGTGGCCGACAACATTCCATAAACAAATCATTTGCTTCGTCCCTGCGCTGACGTCACATTATTATATAAATGTTTGTTATGTATATCTCCACCCATGTGTGTCGTCAGCTTCCGTATTAAAGTCATCAGCCCTGTGCGTGGGACCATCATTTATTTAGAAGCAAAGTCTTCAATTCGTCGCACGTGTCGTCATGAGGCTCTTTATTAAAGTCGTGATTGATGAGTGGATCTAATCCTTTCAATAAGCCTGAAAGTCGATGTCGGCATCTGGACCGGTATCGCAGCCAACTCGATGTCCTCTATCAAATTAGCAACTGTTGAGCCGGCAGGACTCGATTGCTTCATCATCCTGTGGCGGTCGATTGATCCTACGCCGGAATTGCTTCTGGCCCTCAGCCAAACGATCGCTTCTCTGAGCCGTCGCGTGATCTACTAATTGGTTCAAGTACTTCGCTGTCAGGCCAATCTTTTCCCCTTATTGTGTTCTGAACACAGCCTTTTGCGGTCTGAACACAGCTTTTGGGGTCTGAACACAGACTTTGCTTTGCTCTGCTCCAACACAGCTTTTTGGGGTCTGAACACAGCTTTTTGGGGACTAAACACAACCTGTTAGGGGTCTGAACACAGCTTTTTGGGGTCTGAACACAGCCTTCTGGGGTCTGAACACAGCTTTTTGGGGACTAAACACAGCCTTCTGGGGTCTGAACACAGCTTTTTGGGGACTAAACACAACCTTTTGGGGGTCAGAACACAGCCTTTTGGGTCTGAAAAAATGATTCTCTGAAAAGCAGTAAATGGAAGAGCTATAAAGTTGATGAGTAAATGCAGGTCATTCACCGTTAGATCTTACGTTTTTTGCGTGTTTTCATTTATTGTTATTATATTTTTATCATCTCATTTTATGTTTGTGATGCTCGATAATTGGCTTCAAAATAATTTTCCGAAGCACCGTATTTGCTGTATTATATAAACTCTATAATTTTAAAAAAGTCACTAGATTGCTTTAATCGCAGATTCACTAGAAATTTAAAAGCGAAGAAAACACCACAAAAATTTAGCATATCTCTTTTGAAAACGTTTCGGAGACCAGCTCCATCGTCAGTTCGATAAATCTAGAACACAGATAAATGCAGAAAATTAGTTTGGAGTTAATAAAAAAAACACAAACAGAAGTTAAAAACCTAAATTTACAGACAAAGGGCAGAATAATAAAGTAAGTACCTATCTATTCACAATTTCTAATGGATAAGAACTATAGGCAGCATTTAAACTAGGCTTCTCTTTAAAAATATACAAGGATTCCAAAATACGCAGATCGGAAGCACCAGAACTATAAGCTAAAACCTTAAAGTCTGTGTCGGACACTGGAACGTTGCACTGTTCGGCGTGAGTGCGCACAGCCGAATGAGGAGGGCGCGATAGTAACTGCCCAGTCCTATAACTCCTACCTCTATGCTCAGCGACCCGAGTGTAAAAGTTGCGTGCCGTCATTCCGACANATAGTTCTGGTGCTTCCGATCTGCGTATTTTGGAATCCTTGTATATTTTTAAAGAGAAGCCTAGTTTAAATGCTGCCTATAGTTCTTATCCATTAGAAATTGTGAATAGATAGGTACTTACTTTATTATTCTGCCCTTTGTCTGTAAATTTAGGTTTTTAACTTCTGTTTGTGTTTTTTTTATTAACTCCAAACTAATTTTCTGCATTTATCTGTGTTCTAGATTTATCGAACTGACGATGGAGCTGGTCTCCGAAACGTTTTCAAAAGAGATATGCTAAATTTTTGTGGTGTTTTCTTCGCTTTTAAATTTCTACTCTATAATTTTAATCCACTTGTGAGTAAGGTTGGCAGTATTCAAGAGCGGAATGATGAACACGAAGCGGGCGCATTCATGTACGATATTACATAAAAATTAGATTAAATCAAAAGATGCTCCAGCATTGCAGTGGCACAATAATATTCATTAGATTCTTAGATAGATCTCAAATCATCTTAGTAAGTTCTTGTATATAAATTTCTATGGTAATTGAGTTTCAGTCACTGGCCTTTTTAGTATAAAATAATTCCAATCTTTAATAATGAATTGTATTAGTTTCATTGAATGCAATACTTGAGTCAGAAAATATAGAGACACTAGAAATAATGAGAATTAAATGAATTCAAATGCATGTTTTATGCATTAAATGAATTCATTTAGTTTTGGGGTGAGATGAAAAATTCATATGTTTTATTACTTCTGGAGTAAATGTGTGATAATTTTTCGAGGATTTCTTCTAATAGAGAAGATGAATTTTCAAATTTACGTAGCATGTTTATCAGAGGTTATTAATTGCAACTTTGATTTCTCCTCCATCTTCTTCATATTTAATCCATAGGTAAACAGTGTGTTATTTATTTATTTAATGTCCGATATTATTGTAATTCATTAGCAAATTAGCAATCTTTTTTTAGGATTAATTAATTTCAGCAAATTTTGACTGAAAATATTGTATTATCTACCGCATTTGATATCATCATTTGACCATATGACTCGGCCATTTCATTGAGTGCTGCACCGCACTGCAGACTAGATGCTGCAGGGCCGCTGTACAGCTTGCGCTGTTTCATACTTACACACTTCCTTACATAGATTTTTAAATTTAATTTTATAATCTATTTTTTATTTTTACAATTTTTATTCAATTTTTTTTTTATACTTTTTAAATTACTGAGTTTATTCTCTGCTTGAAGCTAGTCTATACTTAACAGATTACTGTGTTATTATTGAGAATAAGTTCTTTTTTTGCCCGTCTTAGTTCTTTCCTTGTAGTAAATGTTTCACTTTGCTTTCTGACCACTTTTGTTTATTGTATTATTTTCTGCCTTTTTATGTCATATGTTAATTTAACTGCAATTTTTTTTTGTATTTAAAATTTTAATCGTTTTTTTTTTGTCCGCATTATTAGACTTTCTTTGTTGTCTTCTTACTATACGTCTTGATTTATTACAAGATTTGTTATAATAACTGCTGCTTTTATGGAGTTCTTTATTTAACCATTTCTTCATTTTTAATGCATTATTTTTGGTGCAGTTACAATTAGTTCTATGCAAATAAAAAAAATACAACTCAGAACTCACTGCAGTAAGTGACAGAGAGCGCATTTTCTCTTCGACGAAAACGTGAAGTCACGGACAGGCGGACAGACGGACAGATAGACGAACAGACGGACAGATAGATGGACAGACGGGCAGACAGACGGACATGGCGAGTACAATAACGCTTTTTTCCATAAATGAGAAAATGCGCTATAAAACAAGTTAGTTTCTTATTATACACTACCAGAAGTAAATTTTCGTTATGCTCGAAATGACGCACTCCCTTCATTTGTCTGTAACTATGACATCTAATATCAAACTACTAGATTTCTGAGTCTTCTTATATAGTAGATATAATACGCCATGCACCATGAACCACGCACCATGAACCACGCACCATGAACCACGCACCATGAACCACGCAGGCACGCACCATGAACCACGCACCATGAACCACGCACCATGAACCACGCACCATGAACCACGCACCATGAACCACGCACCATGAACCACGCACCATGAACCACGCACCACGCAATGGCAAATGTGTATTTTATTATACAGCATTAATTCTGAAGTCTGCAGCATGCATTTCAGTCTAAATTTTCACAGCAATAGCGAAGTAAGTTAGTTAATGGCTTGAGGACATACAAAAGAAATCCTTTCATATCTTTGACCTGCCAATTACGCAGCAAGTTTGTAAAGATTACTGACTGCAGAAAAATAATCGTTGTGACAACTGTAGCGCCTTTGTGCGCTGTGTGACTATCATATGATAAAAGGATAGTGGCTTATACACTGCATGCACGCTATCTATTTAATGACCACACTGCGTAATGTAAATGTCATTCGGCTCTGACATGAGTATTTTATTTCAAGTTTAAATGCGTTTTAATAAGGCAGACAATTCTAGATGCATATAATTATACAGTTGAATTATATTTTTGCATCGAGGATAAATTGTTAAAATTTTCAGCTAAATTTTTCTCCTCTTTTCCATTTTATTTGTTAAAAAGTGGTTCATAAATGATTTGAAAGTCCGTTCATGAATAAATACTGAAATTGTTGTGTTGCTGTCGTGCTGTGTAGTGGTGTGAAATGTGAGTCAATACAGGGTGCGGCGCGGGAACTTACTTATTTGAATTGCGCGCCACGTGGCGGCCATTAGTCCTAGGAAGGTGGCGCCATGCGCAATATGGTGCGCGGGCTATGAAGTTTTTCGTCCACTCAGTTCATTATGCATGATACTCATGCATGATACAGATACATGGTCGCTACAGACAAGTGTGCATGATACTCATGCATGATACAGATACATGGTCGCTACAGACGCGTTTCTGCTGTAGAACAATGATGGAATAATCTGTTGGTGATTCCATCGTAGAAGTTCTCCTGAATCTCGTTTACTTATAAAAGAAGTACTTATATAAGTACTTATTAGGAAAAATTCGAGTATATCAGAAAATGTTCATTTGTTTCGTGCAATTTATTTTAATTTAAACAATTCTGGGAATGGGAAGCTGAAGAAATAGTTCAGATATTTCGCACAACTTTATTTTTGAAAATGTAACATTTTGGGGGAAATTGCTTGGAAATCAACATTTTTTCTAACAAAATATACATTTTATTGTTTAAATAATATGTTGAATCATATATAAATATAAAGATAAATATTATATAGTTTGACATATTAAATAATATTTTTAATAAGACTTATATTATATGCGTACATAGTTTACTTTTGCAACCATTATATAACTAACATCTTGGAATTTTACTAATCTGACTTATTAAATACGCATTTATTTTCTCATTTTGTTTCCTCTATATTACTAATATTCAAACGTCAAAATTTAAACGCATGGAAACTGTTCAGTCCACAGGATACGAGCATCACAGAGATCTATTGATCGTATATTTTTTTAAAGTTTAAGTTCATTATCTTAACTTAAATTCATGCTAAGAATTTAAAAGCAAAGAATAGTCTACAAAAATTCATATCTTTATAGAAAACGTTTCGGAGACCCGCTCCATCGTCAGTTCGTTTTCTAAAAAGATATGAATTTTTGTGGATAATTTTTTTACTTTTAAATTCTTAGTTAATTTGCGATTTGATCAAACAAGTGACATAAATTCTTTAATACAATCGAAATTTAAGCTATGAGAGAGTTTATTTTTATATTTCACCATCTCTAGTTCACAATTGGATAATTTTCGTATTCGTTATTGTTGTTTTATGAAATTGTTATTGTTTACAGATTTCCAATTTATTTCATTTAGGACTCGGTTTAATTCCAGATTTCGAGTTATGGCAGTGGAAATGTCTACTTTTAGAGTCTGATTAAATGCCACCATATATCTACTCGCCATATTTCCCTTTGGCCCAGTTCAATTATTATAATTATATAAATAACTATTATAATTATTATAAGTATCTACTATATTACTAATTAAATTTATAATGTATTAATTATTACTAATTACTAATTAGTACTAAGTACTAATTAATACTAAGTACAAATTATTACTAATTACTAATTATAATTATAAAATAATTGTTATAATTATCTACTAATCACGTTCCCCTTCAGCCCAGTACACTGATTACCATTCCTCCCTTCCTCTCATAACAATCCAAGCTCGCTGGTCACAGTCTCTCTATATATTTCAGTTTATTTATTTCCTCCTTCAGGCAATTCTGAGGCGGCCAGTGGGTCTTATGGTCTTTCAGGCAATTCTGAGGCGGTCAGCGTGTCTTATGGTCTTTCAGGCAATTCTGAGGCGGTCAGCGTGTCTTATGGTCTTTCAGGCAGTTCTGAGGCGGTCAGCGTGTCTTATGGTCTTTCAGGCAATTCTGAGGCGGCCAGTGGGTCTTATAGCCTTCCATTGTGCCGCAATGACGGGAATTTTTGTCACTTTGTTGACGTCGCGCGTTGTAGCTGCTGAGCTTTGCTGGAAATTCCTCTCCACTGGCTTCTGTACTGAAATATCGATCGTAAAATTGTGCTTGCTGCTAGCCATCATAACCTTACTTAACCATCAGATTTTTGTAAAAATTGACTACGCATTTCGCTAAGATGAAATATACAAAATTTCCGTATTAAGCGAAATTTTTTTCTTGTGGGTTAAGGATCGGGTCCATCTCTTATTAGATTTTGACTTTATGATGGTACTTGCTGGTTCCGTACAATGATGGTAGTGATATTGCGGGATAATTTAATTGTTCTATATTCAGTTACTTATTTCATTTTGAAACTTAATAATGCCTTTTTACCGCACTTTCTCATTTATGGAAAAAAGGCGTTATTGTGCTCACCATGTCTGTCCGTCCGTCCGTCCGTCCGTCAGTCCGTGACTTCACGCTTTCATCGACGACAAAATGCGCTCTGTCACTCACTGCAGTGAGTACTGAGTTATATTTTTTTAAAGTAGATGTGCATCAAACATTTATTGTATCAGACACTCTTCTTCATAGTTTGGTGTGGCCAACATTAGCGTGAATTTAGAGAAAAAAAACGAAAATGTATCCTGTGTAAATAGAATACATGCCTCGAGTCGCGAGCTTGGCAGCCATCCGTCTCCCAGCGTCTCTGTATCGCTACCGTCTCATTAATCCTGTCCTTTTTCTGCGCCCAACTGGAGACCATTTTTAGTTTTGATAAAATATCTTCTCCCAGATTTTTCTAAGCTGAAAAATGTCTTGTGACCAGTGCAAAATTTTCAGACTTTAAGATTATTTTATATGGCACGTCCATAGAATTAATCTTAAGATATGGCTTCAATTCCCGAAAGTCACGTCCCAAAAATATCTTTTCGTGACACTTTGAAGCGCGGTAAATATTAGCCTCATTCTTGACGCTTGTGCCTTTGAGAATTTTTTTTACGATGATCTGCTTGAGAGTTGACATTGTTTGCTGACCGAAACGAAAAGAAATGGGAGGATGGAAGCGGCAGTTTTGCAGCAGCCTTATAGATCATTTATTTATCGAAGCTGTGAGGCATCCCATCCAAGTTAAAATTTAGGGCAGGGAATAGAACCTGCCTTCGCCGACCATAGGTTTTACATAGAGACGCGACAGAGCCGCGATAGAGCAGAAATGTCCATATTATAGCAGCCGAATAGAAACTTATTTTACAGTATAAACCGCCAACTTCGTTTGTATTATCGAAGACCAGTTTTCATAAGCTTTTTCTTTAATTCATGAAACCTCATTATACGTATGTCGCATTAGAAAAAACTTATTATCAGAGTAATCTATATCTATTAACCATTGGGTGTCTTGATTATATGTAGCGGGTGTATGTCATAGTAATAAGATTAATTTAAATTACACTCTCGGAAATGTTAACATTATCTTATATATTTATAACTGAAAATATTTGTTTTACTACAATATGTGGTGGAATATCTGAACAAAGCAAAAGCTGCTGTTGAGATATGCGATCAAATTCATGCTACGCATAGCGTTATAGCAGCACGACTAAAGGTTACAGTCTCATGCAGCCTCTTGTACGGCAACGCGAATTCTAATGTGAAACTCTATTATCAAACGACTGAGCCAACATGGCTCGTGTCTGCAAAGAATGGCCCATGGGGAAAGTTCAACAGAAAAATTGTCTTGCTGATCATAAAGACAGCGCGCACAGCTGTTGTGATTCCTCTCCGTAACCCCTGCGTGCGAAGAGGGTTGCTTGTCTCGATGGTGGAGCTCTCGGTCACGGGTGAAAGTTCATCACCCATCGTAGCATCCGCAGGTGCGGTCACGGATGAAGGTGCAGCACCCACAGGTGAAGGTGCAGCACCCACAGGTGAAGGTGTAGCACCCACAGATGAAGGTGCAGCACCCACAGGTGAAGGTGCAGCACCCACAGGTGAAGGTGCAGCACCCACAGGTGCAGGTGCAGCACCCACAGGTGAAGATGCAGCACCCACAGAAGCAGTGTCAAGGTCACCATCTGTATGTGCTGCTCGAGTGCAACTCCAGTGCAGGATAATGAAACATAATGTATCTACTCTACAAGATCCTGTTTACACGTGCCTTTACTATACGAGGTCCTGTTTACACGTGCCTTAACTATACGAAGTTCTGTTTTCTCACCAACCCTGGTCCTAGGGTTGCAGGTTGGCCACTTGCTTGACACAGTGGCTTTCTGCGGCTTGGATCCTGAAAAATATAAGCTTTACTTAACACTAGCCCGCTGCAATATGATACTCATACGTTTATATGCTTCCTATTTATTATTAAACAGCGACATTTTTTTCCTTTAACTGTGTATGCTTGTGCAATCAACTTAAGATAATCCGATGAATTTATTGCTATATTTTTTGGTGATTTATTTCCTCATATCACTGCATTTTTTAAAATGGTATCGAATTTTGATTTTTTATGCGAATTATATCTTCCAGTTTTTGAACGTCGAAATGTTGTAAACCTCACGTCTCCTCGCAAAATAAGTGCAAAAGCATGAATTTTTTAGAGTAAAAATGAGAAAACAAAACATTTTTCTTTTTAAGACTTTCTGTGATGTCGATAACAATATAACGCAGCGCAAAAATTATAATCTATGACGGTTGTGAAGCCGATAACTATATACGTCACGCATTGCAATTATAATCAAGAATATTTGTAAGCCGATAAATTCGCAGTGCTAATAACTGCCGTGTATGTAATATATTTATTTAATTCTTCCTTTTCTTTTACTTAAAATCTTTTCCTTTCAGGTAACGTACTTCTCTTTGTTATTGTGAATGCCTTAAAGTGATTTGTCCGTGAAGTGCCTATGTCACGTCTTAATGACTAATTCTAGTTTTATCCCCATTCAAGTTATCAAATGATATTTCGGGAAAAAATACATAAATTGATTGGAAACTTTGAAACAAGTTCCCCTGGATGACATCAGTCGCCACTGTTCTCAAGTCACTGCAGTTTAATAAAAACAATATATCCCATAAAATAAGTAAATAATAACATTCTGTAACTGCCATATAATGCGCGGTTTTTTATTGTACCTATTCAAACGTAACAAGATATATTCATGACCAATATCACATCTCTTTATTTAAGAAAGGGTAGATGAATGCAAAGGCGCATAATAGGAATGCGACACGAGAGGGGGCAGACTATGAATGTGGAGCTACCCAACTAACTAAATATTAAAATTTCCAGAACTTGTGCACAGGTTTACCTGGGATATATTTTTTGGTGCGTTGGAATGCTTTGCATTATAGATCGCTTTCGGTTATTGGGAACCTCGCTTGTCATTTGCAGGAGACCGAAAGCCTCGATATCCGCTTGAGAAAAGCATTGCTTGCTTTGAAGTTTGACTTATGCGGGTATACTTGAAAAGATTCCTAAGGGAAAAGCGACATTCAAAATTTCCCAATGGTTTCTATTTACTACAGTGCATACGGTGTCGTTTTCTAAAATTATACCATGATATATTTATACTTATTCATATAATCGTACCTTGTTGATATAGCTTAGTATTAAATTAATTTATGTAAGGACACTGTGAGACTTAAAGCAGGTTAAACACAACCGTTTATTTTTGCCTGTAGTTAAAGTCCAATCTTTTATAAAATAAAAAATATGTTTGCCTTGCCGATGACCAAATCCTAACCAAATGTTGGATTTTAGAAGCCAAAGTAAACTATATATTTATACGATTATCGCAAATTTGTTTCGTATTCATAACTGATACGAACGGTTGAAAGAAAACTGCCAAGGCTAGACGACGTATTCAGGAATTAATGAATGAGGTTAGACTGAAAAAACCTAATAGTAAATTCCTTTAGAAGGAGTTGCATGGGATGATAGATCTGCAGTTAACGAACGGACTTCCGATATCGTAATCGATGTCAATTAACTAAGCTTCTAATCGACGCACAATCTTCGTGTTTCTCTGGATGTTAGCGGAAAGAATATTAGAATATGAGAGATAATTTCACACATTAAAATTAACTTTATTATATTTCTGTTTTGTGAAAAAAGTTAAGTTTTGTGAAAAAAATATACGTTCGAGCGTGATTCCATGAAAAATATATAAAAGGTTAGATTTTCCAATAACCGAAGTCCGTTTTGTGACTGTCAAATGAACCCAAAAATTTTGGTTTGGACGCGGCGTGAAGCCAACGGTATTCTCGTAGTAATTTCTCTGATATATTGAAAGCTTGGTAACTTGAATACATCGTTTCTCTGTGAAACGCTCATCTGTGAGTCACAAGATTTTACGCCTTCATTTTAATTCACGTTATAGTCTTATTGTGCTCCAGGACTTACCATTTGTAGTGTTGGCTTCCGTAACACGAAATTCAACTCGAGGGAGCACAGACCACGATTTTGCTCAGCACATATTTTGCGTCTTCACGCAAGAACACCTAACTCATAACGCTTCACATACTGACCATCTCAACTGAAATCCATTGTAATTATTTTCTGATATTCACGAAAGAAATGAGCGCTTGTGAGAACTACTTAATTTGGTGTTTCACGTTCGCAAAGCTTGATTAGAAACTGCATGTAGCCGATACATGGTGGCATGCGGGATTGCCATCGTCTTTGATATCCGCTGTGTTATCCTCAGATCGTGATTGAAACGGCAGAGTAATTAGTGAGACCTTGTGCAAATAGCTATGCACTTTTTGCCCGTGTGTGGGTCATCCTGACCCAGTTTGACTTAACAGAAGGGGGTTTCAGTGCTTTGTGAAGATAGTGTGTCACTATTTGGACAGTATGACGCATTCATTTCTCTGAGTGATGTGCTTTTTGCTCACGACTTCGGAGTTATCATATAATGAATTGGGATGACTGTTAAGGAAATAAATGTTCTCGCCCATGTTGCAGCTTCAAATACATGCAAGCAATCGTATGTCGCAAAACGAACTTTGGTGTTTCTTCCATTTCTTTCCCCAATATTTTTTCACAACACAGAAAATGAATCTCAGATGCTGTTGTTTTCTGCGTCAGTCAGATATTGTTGTCTTCTTTCTCGTATTTTTGGTGTGTCAAAAATGCCAGCTTTGTACGCCTAGCTGATATGAAAAATGTGGGTATATTGCCTGGGGCAATATACCCAGATATCTAGAGAGAGATATTTGCCCTTGCGTTGGGATCGGCCGACGTCAATAAGAAGAAAATTAGACTTTTTTACCGTTGTGCTCTCGAAATCGGCGGAATTTGTGTACAAAATTCGGTGTCACTTGCTACTCTTTCACTTATTTGAAATGGTTTTCTTGCTCCTTCCGTAATGCCGTATAAAATTTACAAGTTCTGTAGAGCCTTGCCTTACAAACTTGATTCGTTCAGGAACTCGATTCGCATAGCGTTTAGTTCGAAAAGCGAACTTATTTGTCCGATTGATGTAATGGAAAAGACTCCGATCCGTGTCGCACCTACCCAAAATTCACCTCTCGTACGTTTATTTTGCTCGTGTACTAGTGAAAAAGAATTATTTTTATTGTAAGATTCCTAATGAGGCATTATTTTTTTTACCCAAGATAGGGGAGTTCATACTTCTTTTTCGGCCGTACTCCTGGACGGAAACCCACATGCAGGGCTAAAGTTTCTTGGTGATTTCCAAATTATCATTAATAGATATAAACTATTAGATACCGACATCTAATTATTACAATTACAAGTCGTTATTAGTGCAATTATTGTCAAAAATATCAAAATCGTACACTGCAAAATAAATTGACTAAAGTCATTGATAGGAATACACATGAACTAGAGCCTGTCAATTTGAGCGAATTTCTCTATTGTTTTAGAAATCCGTTGATTAGGATAATGAATTAAAAAATCGTCGAATTGATTAAAAATTCGTTGACTACAATTGAAATCCACTGATTAGATTGAAAATCAGTCGATTGGATTAAAAATTTGTTGATAGGAATATTAATCCGTCAATCAGATAAAATATTTTGATTTATTCAAAAATCCGTCCATTTGAAAAAAAGCCTGGCTTTCTAAATCTTGTAAAGTCAAGTTAATAAACTGAAATATTTTTTCTGCCGGTGGAACGTGACATGTAATTACTGAGCTTTAACACTTTGTATTATATTCAGAATTTTTTCATTCATATTGAGTGAGACTTCCACAGTTTCATCAATTCCTCCCTGCGCAAAAATCCTGTTTCTAACGATCAACAATAGAATTTGCATAGCATGAAGGAGCATCTTTTATTAATGCTTGACTGAAGCTCAATTATTTTTCATACAATAAAAGTGTATACACAAGGCGGAATGTCCACTTGAAACGTTATCCAGCGCTTGAGCTTCTTCCGTCTAGCAACAAAATCTGTTGCCAGTGTTTGCACTGATCTCTGACGCACGTCAAACGATGGAAATATGGATGCATTTGCACTTTATTATTGAGAAACGATGGAAATATGGATTCTTTTTGCACTTTATTATATAGAAACGATGGAAATATGGATGCTTTTGCACTTATTATTGAGAAACGATGAAAATATGGATGCTTTTGCACTTCTTATTGAGAAACGATGGAAATATGGATTCTTTTGCACTTCTTATTGAGAAACGATGGAAATATGGATTCTTTTGCACTTCTTATTGAGAAACGATGGAAATATGGATTCTTTTGCACTTCTTATTGAGAAACGATGGAAATATGGATTCTTTTGCCCTTCTTATTGAGAAACGATGGAAATATGGATGCTTTTTGCACTTTTTTCATGAGGGTTGAGTGATATAGGCTGACAATTTATTGAACATTTGACCGATTTGTTTTCATCATACATGAGTAAATCCTCGATATGTTTTTATTTCGCTTACTGCCATCTGCACAACTCTCACTGACTGACCATTAGGGATAATAAAATAATATCTTTCCATTATGGAGTTTTTATTTTACATACTCTTACTCTTATTACAGTCATGAATGAGTATCTAGTCTCTTGGATTATCCTGTAGAGTTTCTTTACATTCTATAGTTTCGTTGCGTTTTCACTGTAACTAATTACGAATTACACTACATTTTTTCACATTACAAAAGTACTTGTTTCAAAATCCAAGAAATGTTAACATCCACGTTTACCTAACCCACATTTTTTCAAGCTTGGTAGCTATAAGTTCTGATTCTTCGTTTTACATGCCTAAGATTTCCACTTACATAGGAGTCATGCAGTAGACAATTGTTGCAATTCTCTCATTTACTATTTGAATCTTGTTTCTTGTTTCTACCAGTAAAAATAGACTCTGGAAAAGAAGTTGAATATTTTATTAAGTAGAACCAATGCATCATTAATCATTCCACATTTACGCAATGTAAGCAAATATTATGGCTTATCGCGTTTGTGCATCGAAAATCAAATGATGTCTTGGGTAGGCCAATTGCCAGCTATTATTTGACAACAATAACCATATAATTTGATTAAACCGAGTCGTGATGACGATAAGGATAATGTATGGTCAGATTTATCCAAGACCGATACCTAACCATACACTGGACCGTACTTTATGGATTACAGTCCAGTATCCCTACCGCGTTCCAGGCTAACGGTTGAGGGAACTGAGGGAACCGATCGAGGGAAGTGACCCTCACTCTAAGCGAGGGAACTTTGAGTTCATCAATCACCCACGCGTGCGACCCTTCGATATTGCTCCTCCTCAGTGCTGAGGGATTACTGAAATAATGAGGCGATGGGGAAGAGGGAAGTGTATCTTGGGGAAGAAGGAAGTGTATCTTGGGGATGAGGGAAGTGTATCTTGGGGATGAGGGAAGTGTATCTTGTTTTTAATAAACGATGAGCCTCACAAGTCTGCATGAGTCGTGGATCACTTAAAAATATTTCTAACACTCAAGTGATATTATTTAGGATTATCAATATTTTTGATGTTCCAATAATATTATTCAGCATTAAATATTTCCTGTCCGAATAATATTATTTAACAGTATCGATATTTCTGACGTTAAAAAAATATATTCAAGATTCGGAACACTCTCAAAACTCGGATGATGTTATTTTAATGGGATTTTTTTAGCTCAAGTCAGCAAAGTGCAACTTTTTTGTCGAATGTTATTTCAGATCAATATAATCAGTTAATTCTGAACGAATTCCCTAGTATTAAAGTCACTAGATTGCTTTAATCGCTAATTCACTAAAATATTTAAAGCGAAGAAAACTCTACGTACAAAAATTCAGCATATCTCTATTGAAAACGTTTCAAAGTCCAGCTCCATCATCAGTTCGAAAGTTCAAAACTCCATCGAGTTTTAGCTTCTAGTTCTGGTGCTTCCGATCTACGTATTTTAGAATCATTGAATATTTTGAAAGAGAGGCCTAGTTTAAGATCTGTTTTTTTACATTTGAATTTCGACTATATTAACTTCTGATTGTATTTGTATTTGTGTTCTAGATTTTTCGAATTGACGATCGAGCTTGACTCCGAAACGTTTGCAATAGAGATATGGTGAATTTTTGTTTAGTTTTTTTTCTCTTCTAAATTTTTAGCAAATTTTATAGAGCTCAGCCAAGTTCTATTAACAGATACTATTTAATAGCCGTGCGTGTCTATATAGAATTTTAGGAATCCACGCGTCGAAATTGCGATTTCCAGCTGAACTGAAGTGAATCGCGTAATATTCTCGCAACCATTCTTTTGACGGGGAGACTTTGACAAACTTCCTAGGGAGCAGAACTCTGAAATGCCAAAGTTCAATGACGCACAGCTGATAACAGCGAATTTTCGACGACTGACTCCTCAAAAAATGATACCGACTACTAGGGATCTTATTCCGTATCATGTAGTTTTTTTTCTCATATTTTGACTTGTAGTTCATATTTTTGAGTCTGAACGGAGAATTTTGTTCCCTCATAAGCGACGCTAAAAGATTTATCGCTAGTTTTTAACAGATAGACGCACAAGTTTTGTTTTTGAAATTAGTCGACATGAAATTGCTGAAATCTAGACTCTCAGTCCCAGAGAAGAGTGAATTCTTTACGACGTCCGTGAACGTAAGAAATTCGCTGAGAAGTTCTGTAAGATTTTAGCTGATATACTTGGTAGTTAGTAAACTTTTGTGCAAGTGATAACCCGAGTACATTGAGAACTTAGATTGGAATTAATACATTGAATAATACCATTCAAGTCCGCGTGTTTCGCAGAGACGAGAATTTTGAGTGAAATAAAACAGAAAAGGCTGTATAATATGATTGCGCTATTTACTGAGTTAGTAATGAGCCCTGATAAGTATTTTGCTTACTGCTTATTCTGTTTTATTTACTGTGCGTAGCTTATGAATTTGCGCCGTCCGTGATTCTACACAATTACGAACTTTTACATTCTGACCGGTCCAAAAAAAAAATTTAAAACGGAATGATGGAATGAGCTCCTTTCAAGATGGCGGATCTCATTCCACTCCTTGAAAAAAAGCACCGAAATCAAAGAGAATTAATTCCAAGAATTTTTAGGGCAGTAATCTTGCCGTAAGTTGAGTTTTCCCGTTCGTGGTTTACGTGTGATCTTTTCCTCTACCGCCTCCTGATTTCTTTTCCACATTTTTCCTCTACCTATACTGATTTCTTTTCCATAATTTTCCTCTACCTATACTGATTTCTTTTCCACAGTTGTTAGTATTTCGTTAGAAGATCTTATTCGAACAGGCTAGAGTTAGATTAAGACGCGTTGCCTAAGAATTTTAGCTTCAACTTACGGTACTTCCTATCAGCGAGTTCTAGAATCCCTGTGTATTCTTAAAGTGAGGCCTAGTTGGAATAAAGCACTTATATATTAGAAATTGTGAATAGATAAGCTTTGCCTGTTTTTTACTTTGTCTTCTAATTTTAAATTTAGGTGTTAACTTTTTCCAAATTTCGATTGTTTGAGTTACCGAAAAAATAAACGCAGGCATACTCATAATGGCGAATTCTATGGGTACATTTTGAAAGTAATGTTCAGAAAATTGGCAATTTTTCATGTATCAAGTCAGATTGCAATACATAATCAATCAGCACCTCAATAATGACACCATCTATGCGCGGTCACTCACTAGCTGCAATCATGAAGGCGGAAAATATATGGGTCTAGGGGAAACTCTACTGAGTGAATATATTTTGTAAATTTTAAATTTGTTAAAACTTCTTTTTTAATTTTAATTTTTTTTTAATTTTAATTTAACACATAAATTTCCGTTACATTGAACTTAAATTTTACGGATGGTGAGTTTTCGGGTTCAATTGTCTGAAATTTTTGTCACATCTGCCCTTCATCCTGTGTTGGGGAAAACAACATTTCATCATTTATACTGTACTACTTGTTTGTTGTTTCCTCCTCGTTCTGATGACTCCAAATCGCGACGCAATAATTCCGGATACTATTAATGATATCAAACGGGAACAAAATGAGCAGTTTATAATAAAAATTAAAGACGTGTCATCGATCGAAGCAACGACCGGTGAAAATACTGCGGTGACAGCGACGTTGGTGCGTGCTATCGCAGAACGCCAGGCGCTTCTCGGTCCATTCTTGCTGTTTTTAGCGCATTTTCTCATTTATGGAAAAAATGCACTATTGTGCTCGCCATGTCCGTCTGTCTGTCTGTCTGTCTGTCTGTCCGTCCGTCCGTCTGTCCGTCCGTCCGTGACTTCAAGTTTTCGTCGACGAGAAAATGCGCTCTCTGTCACTCACTGCAGTGAGTACTGAGTAATATTTTTTTATGAATGGGTGTGCCTAATTTGTACATAAAGGCACTTTAAGAGTATTTGGTTATGAATGGTCATTAATCATTTATTGAACATGGCGCTCTATTTTGTTATAAATATGCTTGCCTCAATAATAAAATACGAGGGAATTTTTATAATACTTCTGCATCGTTTCTAACATATGGGACTTTTTAATATTTTTTAGCTCTAGCTATGCAAAATTTTGACTTTTAATATTTTTGCTTATATTACGTCTGATTTATGCGTAGCACATTTGATGGCTATGAGTTTGTCTTCTCACGATAAGTACATGGGATAAATTGAAATAGTTTTCTTACTATATTTATGATTTCCGAACTTTTCCTGCATATTTCATCAGGAAATGTAATATGAACATCTGAATATTCCTCCGCGGTTATTTTTTGGCTCGGCCATCAGCATTGCAGTGATTGACATCAACTGTCGTGCGCCACTCGGAATCAAATTTGAATTCGAGATTACGTCCCTATTGCATGGGGCTTGTAGTTCATTGAAGTGATGAATAAATTATCCCTATTAACCTAGTTAACCACCCTGGAGCTTCCTTCCTGGTCTATCTCTAATTGGAAGCTGTCGGATTTTTCTTGATCTTATCCTCCATATAAGAGAGAATATTCATGGGAATGAGCATTACAATTTGTAATTACCGAAACATGACATTACTATTTCGACCAGCATGCGTACATATCACATATTATTTCGATATGTGATAATAATGAGAATAATATCCACAATCGAACGGTTAAATTAAATAAAATAGTTGTTATGGAAGTGGAATGAAGCTTTTGTGCTGAATGTCCGACGTTCTTGTCTAGGTATTCCCCGGATATGAGAAAGACATTGTACACGAAAAAAAAAATCATGACTGTAAGCTCTTTAATAGGCTTTTATTCATTACAAAATAACGAGAGCGAGATATATGCATGACCGCAATTCATTAATAGGAATTTAGGATTATAATTAAAGTTTGTTTTGATACAGTGGGGGGAAATAAATATTCGTACACTTGAAAAATCGTATTTTAATGTATGTACCTAAGTACACAAACTTAACAGGAAAAGTGATTTAAATTATGTATAGAGACGCATAGTATTCAAAAATACTATCAAAAGAAATTAAATCTCAATGCATCATTAAAATACGATTTTTCAAGTGTACGAATATTTATTTCCCCCCACTGTATATCGTATTTTCCCTTGATTTATTTGGAAGTGTTGCTGGCAGTCTCAACAAGCTGATGCTGGAGAAAAATTTTTAACTAGATTATTCAAGATAATTTCCTTAGGATCATTTTTTAACTTCTCTATATTTCTGAAGATTTGTATGATCAAAAGGAAAAAATATGAAGCAATTGCAATGTCTTGTCTTGTCTCAAGAGGGACTACTTATGTCAATATAATTTAGTTTGTGTTTATTCGCTTAATGTATACCAGTATTTACTGTTATTGAATTCGGATTCTCCCATTGATGTTGAGCCGCTGCCGCGCTGTGTGTGTTTGAGCGGCGCAAAGACTGAGCTGCATTGCCGCGACCTGATCGAGTGTTTGACTTGTGTGATGGTCGGAGCATTTCTCGACATGCGTGTAACCAACGATCGCATTTTACCGATGGTATAATGTCAGAGCATTTCTCGACATGCGTGTAACCAACGATCGCATTTTACCGATGGTATAATGTCAGAGCATTTCTCGATATGCGTGTAACCAATGATCGCATTTTAACAACGGTCTCATGTGATGGTCCGAGCATTTCTCGACATGCGTGAAGCAATGATCGCATTCTACCGATGGTCTCATGCGATGGTCGGAACATTTCTCGACATGCGTGTAAGCAATGATCGCATTATACTGATAGTCTCTTGTGATGGTTGGAGCATTCCTCGACATGCGTGTAAGTAGAGCTCACATTTTATAATGTCAGCGCTATAGAACAGAGGGGCAAATATTTTTTGCATTCTCAAATATTCCTTGATCGCAAAGTGACGAAATTATTCAATTCAAAATTGAATGAAAACTGCCAATCGCCATGCAATTTTGTTATTTCCCGATCATGCCATTTAGTCCTGTGGTCATCATTATTTAGCTGAACAAATGTCTATATTAGACTTAATTCATAAAAACGTCCGGTTTTAATTTTTATTTAAAAATTATTTTTTCTTAGACAGCATTATTTACCATAACTCAAAATTGGAAACTTACAACTTGATGCAATGTCCTTTTTCCAACATTTCCGTGACATCTTTTGTCGGGTGGATAGCTAGAGGTCAGCATAGCCCAAGTCCACAGTGCGATTCATATACCTTCCCGAGCGTAACGCAGCCGGGCATCTTCACGGCTTTTGACACAAAGCGCCCACCACAACAGCGCCGTTCAGTCACAGGCCGCAGCGCATACAGGCCGGAGCACAACTGGCCGGAGCGCAGCAGGCCCTACAGCAACAGCTACTCCTAACGTAACCTAACCTAACCTAACCTAACCTGCGCCGCCTGTTGCGGTAGGGCCCGTTGCGCTCCGGCCAGTTGTGCTCCGGCGCTGTGAAGCAGTGGCTGTGTTGTGCAAAGCGGATTTACTGTTAGCCGGAGTTACCCACAGCTTATTGATCTGAGGCTATGTGTAGATATTGCATGCTGATGGTTGGCGTTGGGCCCAGGGCTTGTTTACGAGTCAATTTTGTTACCCACGGCTGCGCTCCCCTTTTGTCGGCGTTACTACGAATTATCTTTTCATCAACGATACAAGTTGTCGTTTATTATTAATTATTAGTTCATCAACGATACAAGTTGTCGTCTATTATTAATTATCATTTCATCAACGATACAAGTTACCTTTTGTTATTAATTATCATTTTATCAACAATACAAGTTGTCGTTTATTATTAATTATTAGTTCATCAACGATGCAAGTAGTCGTCTATTATTAATTATCATTTCATCAACGATACAAGTTGTCGCTATCAATGCTGATAAAAAAGGTGGAATTGATGTAAAAAATCCAGACACTGGCACTTCAATTTCAAACCACGTGGCAAATTCTTCTTCGCCTCCATCTTGTCATGGCCCAACAGTCTTTGTTTGGGGGATTTAGGCGTCAGGGCGAGACTGAAGTCAAGCATTTCTCAAGCCCAACCAAATCCCGCGATTTTCTGGGCGGTTTTATGAGCGGGGGCTGAGGTTTCAGCGCCCTGATAACTCTCATCGTGAGGTGATTTTCGTAAAACCCTCCGAAATTCGTTGCATGATTCTTGCGCACATATTTGACCAGTCGACTTTTGGATATTGCAGTCCGTTGATTTTCCTCGGCGAACTCAATTAACTTGTATTTTTTATCCTCTTTCTTCCTGTTTCGAGCAGGAGGACAGAGGCATTGTTCGATCATGGTTCGAATAAGGTTCATTCACTGCTCTTCCACTGTTCGTTCACTGCTCGCTCAATGTTCGTTCGATGCTCTCGCTTTTTGTTATAAATTCTCTCCATGGTTCGGGAAATGGCTTCTGCTCTCGGTCACCGATCCTTTCTTCTCCAGGAAGTTTGTGTCACTATTTTTTGTTGATGCGATAGCGGGTTTCAGTCGCACACATTTTGTTCGGGACAAAGCTCCTGTAATTTTCACCGTTCCAAGTTGATAACTTGGACGGTCATTTGTTTTAGAAGTTAATTAGGGGAAGTTCGTAGCTGCTGTTTATAGCCCTGAAATTGTTTGCCTCTGCCACCTAAAATAGCTACGGCTGTTAGCTCAAAGCCAATTCTCCTTTTACTATTTATATCAAATACTGCATTGATTTTTAGTTATTTTATAATTGAGTATAAAAAACCAATTATAATATAATTGAGGATAATTGTAGCGTGTGATTCATATTATTATTCATTAATATTAATTTACGGGAATTAATCATTTAAATTTTCATTATTAATTATCGAATGCGTTCGTGTTACGCCATGCCTGAAATTATTGGCTAGTTTGATCATTTTTATTTTCATGTACACTAAACCATTTAACGCCTTATTTCATCTCTTTTATTCTTTAAACATTGTTTCAATGATGTAATATTGTGCGATGAATAGTTTCGAGTTTTTATGCATTATTAAATCTTTTTAGAATTTTCTAATCAAATCGTCTAAGACATTCGTGGTTCATTTTAATTCCGTTCTTCCCCGATGTGGCCAGAAGAAATTTAGATGCCCAGGACAGCTAATTCGTTCGTTTTTCTTCCTCCGTACCTAATAATGTTTTCCTACTCACTTGCTCGTTATCTATTGAATGCTCACTTTGATCTTTACTCATAGTCGTGCGTTCATTTTGAACGTTTACTCATAGTCGTGCGTTAAAAATGAACGTTTACTGCCAGCCGTGCGTTCATTTTGAACGTTTACTGCAAGTCTTGCGTTACTTTTGAACATTTACTAGGAATCTTACATTATATTTAAACGTTTACTGAAAGTTGTGTGCTCATTTGAACGTTTAATGAGAGTTGTGCGTTCATTTTGAACGTGTCCTGCAATTCATACGTTCATTTTGAACGTTTACTGCGATTCGTGCGTTACTTTTGAACATATATTAGGAATCTTACATTATATTTAAACGTTAACTGAGAGAGACTTGCGTTCATGTTAAAAGTTTACCTATAGTCTTAAATTAATTATGTTTGAGCAGGTCAAATCCTTTCCCAGGCTGAATTTTCATACATTATCAGGACTTAACAATTCTGTCAATAAATACATTAACTTACAATGAAATTACAATGGTGTTTCCTTGCATCTCTCTTATTCGTTCATTTTTTTGAATTTTTCCTTTTCCTTACGTGTATAATTTTCATATTAAATGAAACATTAACAGTATTATTTCTTATCATGAGCAATAGATATTTAACTTCGCAATGCGTGGGAATTTCTCTCTGTTGTTGAATGCTCCGGAATGAGGTTTGACTGAACACTGTCTTTCACCTCTTTCGTCCTTGATTTTTTCTACTTTTTTAACAATATAATCCTAATATTTTCCGCCATCAACAAATATTCATCACTGCGCAGGCATCATCCTGGTATGCTGGGTGCTTGGTACCGTCATCAGACTGCTGCCGCTGTTCGGATGGCACTTGGAGCTAATTTTTAAATAATAATTATAATATTTTCTGCATCAACAAATATTCAACACTGCGCAGGCATCATCCTGGTATGCTGGGTGCTTGGTACCGTCATCGGACTGCTGCCGCTGTTCGGGTGGCACTTGGAGTGCCGCCTCTGCCTCTTCACGGCGGTGATGGACCCGTCCTACCTCGTCTTCCTCTACCTCACCACCATCGTCGGGCCAGGCATCCTCATGGCCTTCTTCTACGGCCACATCTTCTCCGTTGTCATCAAGCAGGTCAGAGTTACTGATATTCATCATTACTAAATTCAGGGCCCATACTTCTATCAGATGGACTCTCCCCTCTCATATCAGGGCCCATACAACACTGACAATGTCTCATATCAGGGCCCATACTTCTCCGTTGTCATCAAGCAGGTCAGAGTTATTGTTATTTATCATTGGGCAACAAAAAATTGATTCATTTCATCGGTTTACATCTTGATGTCAGAATTATCTAAAATTTTGAATTTTGGCTTCATATATTCAAGGCTCTAATATTTTTTTACAACTGTACGTGGGACCATAAAGGATAAGGACGGTCCTCGGTTGGTATTCGGAACAGTTATCTGCATCGATTGAAGCAACAGAACTATTTTGATGCAAATTTTGTGCAGGATCGGGCATAATTGCTGCAATGCCACACACCAGCGGGTTTGAAGCGGGATTTGAGTCGCTAACGGTGGAATTGTGCTATTTGCAGCATGGATTTCATTTATAATAAACATAGTCCTGAAAAAGTGACATGCCTGCCACATGTCTGCTCTCCCACTGTTTCTAGCTTGCCTTGCGCGGTACCAGCTCGGCTCAAAGCTGCCTTGAGCGGCGCCAGCTCGGCTCAAATCTGCCTTGAGCGGCGCCAGCTCGGCTCAAATCTGCCTTGAGCAGCGCCAGCTCGGCTCAAAGCTGCATTGAGTGGCACCAGCTCAGCACAAATCTGCATTGAGCGGCGCCAGCTTGGCTCAAAGCTGCCTTGAGTGGCACCAGCTCGGCACAAATCTGCCTTGCGCGGCACCAGCTCGGCTCAAATCTGCCTTGAGCGGCACCAGCTCGGCTCAAAGTTGCCTAGAGCGGTGCCAGCTCGGCTGTAAGCTGCCTTGAGCGGCACCAGCTCGGCTCAAAGCTGCCTTGAGCGGTGCCAGCTCGGCTCAAAACACAGTTCCAAATTTTGACTTGGGATCATTGTTCTGGTTTCTATGAAGCATCTGAATTATCCACCACTGTTATTCGCTATATTCAAGGGATATATCTTTCGAGGGATATATTGCATAGTGCTCGGCGTGTTGAAGCATTGTTCAGCGTTCACCATTGATCAAATAATACCCACACTAATAGATAATAGCGAATTAGTTCAACTATGTGTGCTCAAGGTCATGGCTTTCAGTAACTCTTTGTTTTTTCATTCCAGGATTATACTCTGTGTATTTCCGTTATTAAGCGTATAATTTACTTCTAATTATTCAATTTCAATAATTTCTGAATATTCAACGAACGGATGATCAATGTGTAAAGTATGGGGTTTAACATAATAATGAAACTTGTTTGATAGGAGTTGAATCAAATTTGTTGAAACTAGTTGGATATTTAATTTAATTTTTTTATTTAAAATTAAAAATTCAGCTTTGGCTACTTTCATCCTTCTGAAAATGATGACTTTCGAGAAGACTTTTTTTTTTAATTTCGGCGAGACACGACAAGTGGCTGGCAGTCGGCCACCCTTAATCCGCCGAAAATTTCCCCATTCCGTAGCTCATGATTTGTGCAGCCCCACGCGCTGGAGGCATGGGTCCCCCGGTCTTTGTATTCCCCACAGAATAAAAAGCGGCAATTTCCCCGAGCCTCTTGTCTCGTTGGCTATAGGGAATAGCTTTAAAGAATGAGGCTATAGGGAATGACTCTCAACCTCATATGAGGCATCTATGGGGAATGACTCTTAGCCTCAAATATCTATAGGGAATGACTCTTAGCCTCAAATATCTATGGGAATGACTCTTAACCTCATATAGGTATCGATAGGAAATGACTCTTAGCCTCAAATATCTATGGGGAATGACTCTTAACCTCATAAAAGGTATGTATAGGGAATGACTCTTAGCCTCATATATCTATGAGGAATGACTCTTAGCCTCATATATCTATGAGGAATGACTCTTAACCTCATATAGGGTATCTATGGGGAATGACTTTTAGCCTCATATATCTATGAATGATTCTTGAAATCATGATTCTTGAAATCATGGCTTGTAGTCCAATTTTTATGGACAGATGCGCTCCCTCACTCTTTGCTTATGCAATCTCATGCACAATCCACAAATAATATTAAAATTATTATTACAAATAAATTATGTACAAATTAAGGTTGCTGTCTATTAACTTGAAAACAACTTCTTCGGTTAAAGTTAATTCAAGTGCCTTTCAAATTCATTCGAATGCTCTTGGACGCACAGCTTGAATTTGTCATACGTTTCGTTCAGATCTCCTTCCGTTCATTTGCAGTCTTAGTGCCAACACAAACCGAAGCTCGCGAGAGCGTGACTGGAATACGGCGGCTTTCCCCGTAGACTTGTTTTGCTGAAGCACGGAATTCATTTCTGCATCTCCCCTCATCCTTTGACGTGACCACAAAAACCTTGTCTTTTTTTCTTTTGAGGGAAACCTGCAGGAACAATGCGAAGGATTTTTCTCAATGACGTGTTTATACGAATTTTGGTCCAATCGATGTGTTTGGGTTTTATTTTTATCCCACTGATTTGGCTTGGCTCGGATCAGAAAATTTTATCCTTCTGACGTTCATGGATCAAGAAGTTTATTGAATGCTAAGAAAACATATGAAATAATTGATAGTAAATTAAGTAATAGATAGTAATTAAATTGAGTAAATCCAATCAATAATTCACTTAAGCGGTATCAACTAATTTCAAACAACATAATTTCTTAAAATATGTCTTGTTCGGGATTTGTTCGCATAAATAACGATTGTCAAGCTAACGCTTCTCTTTATTTGAGTACTTTGAAGGCCAGACTAAATGAATAAAAATTCAATCATTAAAATTGACTAGACCAGAATCACTCATGCGGTTGTTGAATTTCATATACTTGCATGATGGTAATATTTCCTAACCATAGCGTTTTGCTCCTGGATCATTTGTAATTTTTTAGAAATATTTCTGAAAATATTTCAAATAGAGATTAGGGGGTATTTTCTTGAGGAAACTAATCAATGAAAGAGAATTGGTTGAATAGCAAATAAGTACGAAAAACGACTAGCATGTAAGTTATGTCTTTAAAAAATGATTCAATCTAAATTTACTTCTACCAGTTAATAATATTTCGAAATGTTGCAAGCTTTGAACAACATTTTGCGTATGCGGTCAGTTCTGTGCTTGTTGCTCCTCTTCTGAGAATTTACACGCAATTAAATTACCGGCAGAGTTACTGGTGACCAAGGCGACAGTTTGCCGGACGCGTGAACGCGAGGTCGTCTTTCATGTTATTAATTCATCAGTTATCTTGAGCTGTTAAAATAGAGGTCGTCTTTCATGTTATTAATTCTTCATTTATTTGGAGCTGTTGTAATAGAGGTTGTCTTTCATGTTATTAATTCTTCATTTATTTGAAGTTGTTGATGGAGAGGTTGTTATGAGCGTTGCAAGGAGCAACGACATTGTTTGATCTATCACAGGCATATTGTCTGCTACCGACACTTAATTGACGAACTTCAGTTACACGCAATTTGTAAATGAATGATAATTATAAAATGATTCTCATGTCAGGTCACTCTGGCAAATTAATGGGTCAAAACGTCCAATTCCTGACGCACTTTTCACAGCACCAGCAGAGAATGGACGTAGAACTGATACGCCATTTTATCACGATGAGTCGGTCATTATGACCGACTTATCGTGACCGGTCGTGAGTCGGTCATTATGACCGACTTATCGTGACCGGTCGTGAGTCGGTCATTATGACCGACTTATCATTATGGCCGACTTGTGAGAGGCAAAAAGTGCTACTCAATTAGGCTATAATTTGCTACGTATTCATTCCTGCGGTTGGGTTTATTGTTGTTTATACGACGATGGAGACAAGTGTATTTTTTGCCCAGTAAAACGGTACGAAAATAAATGCCTAAATGAGGAAAGCAAACAAGATACGATCGCTAAGTAACTGAATTAATGAGACCACAAACCACTCTTCTTCCATATTAAAAAATAAATTGAAAACACTGGTTGAAATTAGTGTAGTTTGTAGTAATTTAAATTAGTGTGAAGTCGTGTAGTGTAGTAATTTAATGATAAATGTGTTTGCTTGAAAATATTTTGTCCTGTAAGTGCATACTTACAATGTTATTTTATGATTTAAAACAATTATGCTTCACTAAACAGATCAGATCTAACTTCTTTCAACGATTAATTAAATCTTAAAGAACACTGAAGTATAGATTTAATTTCATTATTTAATCCGACCGAAGAGTAAGATTCTGATCAGCGTTTATCAAAGATTGCACAGATAGCACATCCGTTTTATTTTGTCACATTTACACGTAACTTAAATTTGCCATCATATTTTTGGATCAAGTCAGCGAAAATCATTCATCTATTCTATGTGAAAACGTTACATTACGATCGAAACATGCATTACGTTACGTAATGTTCTTATTGGTAAATTACGATAAATTTACATGCGCACATCAAACTCTGTTTTTAATTTATCTTTCTAGTCTGCGCATTTAATGCTATCCAGTTGCTACAAGTGGTAAAATAGAATTTTTTTATCTCAAAATCGAACAAGTAAAATCGAATTTTTTATCTCAAAAATAGCAACTGCTGCATCGATAGAAGTTATCATGAAATCAATAGTCATTTATACCGAATAATAGTGAGTATAGTTCAGAACTCGTGCACTTCACTCGAGTGCAACCGACAGCCTATCTGGTAAAAGGAATGCTCATTCTAGAGGACCTTTGATTTAATGTTCCCCTACACAAAATTGTCACATAAACAAGCTTCCAACTATTCAGAGCACCGACCAAAATGTTGACAAAAATTTAGGTCCCATTCAAGGTACGTTGCGCTCGCTTCAGTTAATGTATTTGTTCACGAGGGTAGAAACTTCCGCATTACAGCGAGCGATTGTCTGATGGCACGATACCGCTTACTGTGAATAACTACACGCTATATGTCATCACGCTAAACGTACACACGCTACATATACACACGTTACCCGTACACACGCTACACGTGATCACGATTCGCGTACACGCGCTACTCGCCGACACTACACTTTCCTAACTTGCAGCGTACTTCAACTCGCCAGTCGTTTCAATACGTCGCTAACCTTAACACGCTGCATACTTAAGCACGCTGCTTGCTTCAAAACGCTTAACATTTCATCACGCTTCATACTTCAACACGCTGGTCGCTGCAACACGCCGTACACTTCTATATGCGGCTCGCTTCCACACGCTGCATACTTCTCCACGCTTTTTGCGTCCACACGCATGCATAGCGTGTCCTGTGACGGATGCCAGGATTGCACGCGCAGTACACGCTGCTTACAAAATGTAAAGTATTTCCCCCTCTCTAGCGTTCTTTAGTGAAGGTTAACACGCGGGCTGCATGTGTACGCCGCTTCTCTAAAATATATAAACGATTACACTGACCATAGTTTCACCAAAAAATAATAAAAACGGTTTCATGCATTAAATACTGACGCCGGTGGACGGGTGAGTCAAGACTAATAAGTTGAACTATGCCCTCTCCATATGACTCAGAGCCGTTGTAATAACCCCGATTAATAACATCGAATTGTGTTGCCGTGAATAGGGAATGTTTGTTATCAGTCGGTTCCTTTGATTATTATTATTATTATTGTCCTGATACTCGATTAAAATCTTCACCTTTAACAGAAGAATATAAGCACGACGAAAAACTTCTTCTGGTAAACTTCACTTGCAGAAAATGAAGAATCTTAAGAAATGTGCAATCCAATTCCAGGTAGGAATTGAGACAAGAAACGGCACAAGTATCGAAAGTTTGGTTGAAGATAGACGTTCGTATACAGTCTTTAAAGTTTACGAATTTACACGCTACTAGAGAAATTGCTGTTGCAAAGTAGCAAAAATTATATTGGTTTTGTAACAGCGAGGTTTAATTAAACATTTTTTTCATTTGTGCTTGATGCATCTAGAATTTATTGTTTATAAATGTTTGGTGGTTGGAAGGACAACGATGCAGTCCCTCTGGCAAATGTTTTTAATTTCAAAATATAAGTAAATATGAATATTTATGAAGCTAAAATAAACAATAGCTGCCATACCACTGAATCTTCAGGCCGATCCCTGTCAGAAAAGTAAATTAAATTTCAGGAGCGAACTCCGTAGATTTTCCGGAATGATGGATTGGGTGAGTTCTTTCTCCCTTCAAGTCATAACTGAATTTCTGTTACGAATCAAAGATTATTTTACGTATCTGTGATTTTTATTTCTTAAAATTTTTTGCTTATTTTGAAAAATGTTCTTGTTTACTACAAAATGTAATATTTTTCCAAAATCTTCTGGTTTACTTCCAAGGCCTTTTCTACAATATTCTTTCAAGCAAATTTTTGTTGTGCTATTGATGCTGCCGATATTTCTGCAGTATTTCTGATATATCTTGAAATTTTCAGGTGTTGTTTTTCTTGTGTAAAATAATATAAAACCATTACTGCTTCCAGGACGTTTTGCCCCATGTTTAAATTTTTTCTATCTTCTACTGCTCAATTGTTTCATCAATAGAATTAATTTATTGGAATTGGGATTGGAAAATGATATTATCACTGGAATTGGAATGGATTAATATTATTGATATTAGAAAGGGTTAATATTATTAGTTGACTGCACAGCAAGTAGAATTTTAGTATCGCGCTCATCTGTTAGTTATTTGAGTTTAATTTAAGTCCATTAATGCAAATAATAATCATCCAACCGGAGAGAGTTTCATTTATGTATCATGAATTTCAAATTCGATTTATTTCGCGGAGTATGAAAAATTCAAAATACAAAGTAGTTGTACAAATTACAACAAGTAAATAAGTGGCATAAGCTAAATTTTCATGATTTTCATCGACATTATATTTTTGTAGCTATTATTTTTGGTAAATATTTTTTATTATGTGCACTTTAAAAGATGACTGAACCGCAATTTTTTTCAGTTGTCATAAGGATTCCGCTGCTAATTTGCGCTGCCTGTTTAACAATTTTTGCAGAAAAATGTAAAAATAACGTAACAATGTGAACAAAAAATTGTGCGTTCGCTAACAGAAATCCGGATATCAAAGTTGTAGGCGTTTTATTATTCAATAGTAAACAGCGAAAATATTTGTGATATTCTAGATTTTTATCTATTCAGCGAATAATTTATTGTGCGGAAGCATAAATTTATTCAGTTCTAACTCATACTCAGACGCAAATTTATTATCTTCTGTCAGCAACTGTACAATTTTATTTCTTTCCTTGTTTTCATTACAGACAGAAATTGAATAAACATCGACGTAATCGAGTAATTGGAGCTTGAATATTCTTTTATCGGCTAATCAGTTTTGTATTGAATTCATGTTTAGAAAATTACTTTTAGTTTCACAGAGTTGTAAGAATTAAAGATTACCTGTTTCTGCTAAGTAAAAAATTTACTATCGAATGTGCCTAAAAAATTGAAAATATTATGTCAAAACGTTGTCCTACTTTGAAGAAATATTTTGGTTTTATGCTTCTTTCTTTATCTAACCTGTGCGCATTGAATAATGTACGTCAATTTGTTAATTATATAAATTTAAATGCTCCCACTCGCCTCATTAGAGTATCTCGTTATTTGCCGGAATAACTTTTAGACAATTAGTAGGCGTTGATTTTTAAGGCCGCGTGCACTTCACGTTGCAAGGCAATATCCCTTCCTAAGCCCGTAAGTTCATTACTCTAGGACGGTCTGGCATCGTTTTCACGGTCTGCTGGCGTCCGAATAATGGCTAGCGTCTTTGTGTCTGATGTTGGTGATTGCAAGGGACGTGATTTGCCTTGCAACTTGCCGAGACAGTCTTACTACTTCTGTTTATACATTTCTGACGCACCCTGATAATGTCTCGTACATTTTTTAGTTGCGAACTCAATATATTAGGCGCTAGTGGTGTTTTCGCATTTTAAATTTGTAATTATTGGAGCCTCAGCCAGTCTCGTAGATAACGCATTATCTTTTTAATTCAACACTGCAAAACAATTCTGTAGGTGAACCATTATTTAAATTGCATTGACGTGAGCCGCATTTGTGCCCCGTGACAATATCATGTTATATTTTATCTCATTTAGAAATTAATTTTTGAAAAGCCTTCCTGCTTTTGCATCGGTCTGCAATATTCGTTACAAGGTAACGCCGTATAAGTTAAACTTTCAGCCCAAGCTGTAATTACATTGAGCGGTATAAAGCTGCGTTAATTCCATCAAGCAAAAGTTACCTCGACTTGAAAGATTGAGATTCTCTTTGTGTCGAGCCAGACACTCCGCCGGTCAAGTATCGCCACACTGGCTGAACACAGTGGAATTTTGTCTTCCAAGCAGTAAAATTGCGCGGTATTTTTTGGTGTGGCGAAAATTTCTTGGCTGAGAATATATTTTTAACGTAAATTGCGCATTACATATTCAGCTGCGGGAAAAGATTCCGGTTATCCGAAAATTCTAGCTTTTGTTCATCCTAATGTTCACCGACTCAAGAATATACAGAACAAAACAAAATGGCTGCAAGGAACAGTTATGGGCTGAATAATCTCCATTCATAGCTGTACTATGCAGAATATGATAACTTCACGGTAGAGAACAGTTGTAGGTATATATTCTTCATATAAATGCATGAACGTTTCGTGCAAAACCGGAAGATTCGTCGCAGTAGGATACAGTTATGATTATTTAAGGATACAGTTATGAGTATTTCCTTAAAAGTTCCATGAACACATAGGACCAAGGTCAAGTTTTTCGCCTCTGGAAGGAATGAGTAAGAGCGATCCTTGAGGTTAATTTTGTTCACGTGCACACCGTTATCGGAATAAGATGACTCTAAAAAGACTTCTTAAGTCATTATATTTTCTTTTACATTTTAAGCATGAAAGTTTATTAAGTTTTAAGAGGTTCTACTCCCTGTGGAATCGCTAAAGTGAAAAATTGTCTCATTCTTTATTTTCATCATTTCATGCATCAAGTAAATGAAAATACAAATTAAAAGATAACATTACTAAATGAAATAAACTGCTTTAATTCGAGAAATTCACACATCATGCGTTTCCAGAAATAGGGCATGACGCTAGTAAATAATCTTAGCTTCCGTATGAAATAAAGACCAAAAATAAAATATGGAGAAATGCCCTAATCCCTCATTATCCGCGTCGCCGCATTTTCTTCTCGTAAAGATGAGCTGAATGGCCGAGGTAGAATCTACGAGGTTGGCGATGGCAATAAAGAAGTCAACATAAGATGATATTAAGGCGCCTTCTTCCTTTATGGGGCTAATTTCCCCCTGACTTCCGAATAAAATTCCTTCAGTCACGTCCAGACTTCCATAAATTTTTGAGCTATCATGAAAATAATTGGAAGATTTTAGCGACTGAATGATATGTGTGTGCTGCACGTCTCTTATAAAACTTTCACTATTGAAACGTTTTAAGTTGTAAAATGAACGCTAATACCAGGCTGATAATGTGAATGAATTCTTTGGGACGAATGTATGTTAATAAGTTTGCCAAATTGTTGATTTGTCAAATTGTTGATTCAATTTCTCATGATTAATATCATATATGGGAACTTTAGATTCATTCACCTGATCCCTAAATTTTTTTTTCAAAATTTATCTGAAATTCGCGTCTCAGTATCCCCATGTTTGAAATGAAGTAACATTTCGCATCTACTTTGCGTCCTTCTCTTGAACAATACATCGCATCAATACAACACATCGCATCAATACAATACATCGCATCAATAAAACACATCGCATCAATACAACACATCGCATCAATACAATACATCGCATCAATACAATACATCGCATCAATACAACACATCGCATCAATAAAACACATCGCATCAATACAACACATCGCATCAATACAATACATCGCATCAATACAATAC
>NW_025941139.1:261268-345846 GCF_000764305.2 Hyalella azteca | reverse complement strand
AACACGCATGTGAGGGCAACACGCATGTGAGGGCAACACGCATGTGAGGGCAACACGCATGTGAGGGCAACACGCATGTGAGGACAACACGCATGTGAGGGCAACACGCATGTGAGGGCAACACGCATGTGAGAGCAACACGCATGTGAGGGCAACACGGTCATAAATAAGAAGGTCAATGTCCAAAAAACTATTCACTTTTCCGCCTCTCCTGTTTCAGTCTAGCCCTGCGCAGCAGTGCTAGGCAGGCTCATTACTCGTATCTTAGGCGGAAAGTGCATCATGTTTGAACCATTACCCACTTATTTCATAATATCGTGGAGGATATTATGCTTGTCATAATATCCCATCGATATTTATTGAATTTACTGTAACGCACAACTTCATCTCTGTTACTCAACGTCATAATATTAATAGGAATATTCATGCTGATGAATTAAACTGAAATAAAAAATTGCCTCCACGTAATTTCCTACCTGAGATTGAGCTGGGCACCAAGAATTTAAATTAAGCGCTTCCGTCTCACGCGAAAAAGGCTAATTAAAAACTCGACTGGCTGGGAAATTATTTGTTTATTTAAATTTAAAATGAACTTCAAGCACTTCAATTTTATTTTCGTGAGCCTTTTACTTATTTCCGCGCTCGCGATCTTTGCGTAATTAGTATGTAAATTTTAAATCACTGAAATGTCGTGTACCTGCTTCGGCTATTTATCAGTTAGCTCTGGAATTTAGGTTTCGATAAAAATAAACATCTTACCCGTTTGTTAACAATAGTTCATACCTGCAGCGGCCGTACCGAGCAATATTACAACGCAATGCAATAAATGATTACGATTAGGGCAGCAATCTTCAATCATTTATTCGGCAATCTTTTCCAGAGCTTGCACTTCTCGTGATCGGCACGTGATTTGACCCAAGAAAAAGTTTTTTTCGTGCACCACTCTTCCCAGGCACCACGCGCACCACTCTTCCCACGCACCACGCGCACCACTCTTCCCAGGCACCACGCGCACCACTCTTCCCAGGCACCACGCGCACCACTCTTCCCATGCACCACGCGCACCACTCTTCCCAGGCACCACGCGCACCACTCTTCCCACGCACCACGCGCACCACTCTTCCCAGGCANCATTAGTAGTAGGAGAAAGGCAGACTCCGACGCAAACGCAATTACAGTAAAGATTAAGGAAGAACTTCGCCCTTCCTCTCAGTTAAGGAATATTTAATAGTTTAATCGTGATACGAAATTCAAAAGCCACAGGCCAATAGACTAATTTAAGTTGCAGGCAAAGCCCTGTCTCTTATACACATCTAGATGTGTATAAGAGACAGATATAACGGCATGTATGTTGCGATATAAAATGCATAAAAATGCTTGTTACGATGCGCAATGCAACGCAATGCTTGTTAAAATATATAGTGCAACAAATGCTTGGTGCAATGTACAATGCAATAACTGTTTTGTTTATCAATATTATAAATGTGCGCGTTTTTCCAATCTTAAAAATTAAAATTCTTATTGGGAAACTCAATTATAAAATAAAAATATGATATGATATTCATTCCTTGCTATTTTCGAGATGTGTATAAGAGACAGGAATTGGAACTGTGTTGTTGTCGAAGCTATAGTCCAGCTCAGCCTACACGAATAGCCCAACTCAGCCTACACGAATAACCCAACTCAACCTACACGAATAGCCCAACTCAGCCTACACCAATAACCCATCTCAGCCTACACGAATAGCCCAACTCAGCCTACACCAATAACCCATCTCAGCCTACACGAATAGCCCAACTCAGCCTACACGAATAGCCCAACTCATCCTATACGAATTGCACAACTCAGCCTACACCAATTGCCCAATTAATCCGTGATCATTAACAGAAATTGCACAAAATCATTTTATGTGTATTTGTGTATTTTCGCAAAAAACGCAGGATAATAAACGTGTTGGGCATAAAACGTTGTTTCATCTAAAGACTCGCCCTCTAACTTAGTAATATTGGTTGGGAGCTTGAGACAAGTTTTGAAGCTTGCATACGAGAACGAATTAAAAATTTTTTAATTTCTAACTCGAAGTAAACAAAAGTAATAACCAATATCATTCGGAAAATTTATCAAACTGATAACATTCATTCAGAAAGTTTTTTTTTTCACGTCCAAGATCTTATACCCAGTTTATTTTGCCAGTATATCTACTATCTGGCTTAACACCGCGCAGCAATCTTTAAACATTCAATTTCAGCATATTACCTTTCGTGAATTAACTCAACTCGTTGGTTAACAAGTTAAAAACTATAACTCCCGGCCATTGCCTCATCACTTAACACTGAAAATTCTTACGCGATTTTCACAGGAAAATAATATTCTTGTCCAGTTCAATGCGCCAATTTTGTCAACCATCTTATTTTCTCTGAACCCAAAACCAGTTGTAATTTAGATGCGGACAATATTAAGAACATTAACCCAATTTCACTAATGAAAGACTCCTTCGTTGAAGACGCGCTGTTCTCATTCCAGCTAAATGCGTTCAACGACGTTAATTCTGAACTTAAATTCTTATTTATTATGAATTATGGTGAGAAGTCTTCTCATATACATCGATGCTTCTCATTTACATAGAATGCGATCTACCCAGTCTCTTTAGACTAATTAACGTTTAACAGTTTCCCTGCGAATTAATTACCGTTTAACACAGCCCATGCGAATTAATTACCGTTTAACACAGCCCCTCCGGATGATTCAAGCTCAATACTTTTGTTCTGTGTCTCCCAAAATTTAGGAACAGAAATTTTCCACCTGATTCCATTAAATAAATTCTTGGATGATCTTGGATGTTTGGATGACGAGAAGAGGTCGTTTGGCCGCCATGGCGGCTACCTGATCGACCCCTGTCCTCGAGACCTGCCACACTAAAAAAAACGAGTGAAACTTTGTCCTAACAGCGATGCACTGTTTTGCGTTTCAAAGGCCATCCTCACCCAATTTAACTTAGCAAAGGCTTAAGACAATTTTACTTGCAGAAAGTGTGTCACTTTTTGAACAATATAACCCATCTAACTTTCTGAGTATGGAACGGAACAAAAATCTTGTCCTTCGTCGTTATTTTCGTTCGCATTTATTATCCGTCGCCGTTATTTTTGTTCGTCTTTGTTGTCGTTCGCTGTTATTGTCGTTCGCCGTTATTATCCTTCGTAGTTAATGTAGTTCGTCGTTATTGTCGTTCGTCCTTATTATCGTTCGTCGTTATTGTCGTTCGTAGTTAATGTAGTTCGTTGTTATTGTCGTTCGTCCTTATTATCATTCGTCGTTATTGTCGTTCGTCCTTATTATCGTTCGTCGTTATTGTCGTTCGTCCTTATTATCGTTCGTCGTTATTGTCGTTCGTCCTTATTATCGTTCGTCGTTATTGTCGTTCGTAGTTAATTTAGTTCGTCGTTATTGTCGAAGCGGCCAAAATCATTCATGAAATGATCGTTGCGAGACTCAGTTGCCTCTTCCTTACTTCCCATCATCAGCTTATCATTGCTGTTCAATTAAATCCTAACTTCGAAATGGTGATGGTACATCTCTGATGATTAGAACGGTAATCATTTATGAAGGGTAACATGCGTGTTGTAATACACTATGAAATGTCATTCTTTTTTCAGCGACATGCTTGTTGCAATGTGCAATGCAACAACATGCATTTTTTAATTCAATAAGCAACACCATGCGTTTTGCAAATCACGATGCAACAACGTGCATATTAAAGTGCACATTGCGACTACATGCATGTTTCAGTGCACAATACGACTGCATGACTGCATACATGTTGTGAGGCAAAAAACCACATCCATGTTGCAAGTCACGATATAACGGCATGTATGTTGCGATATAAAATGCATAAAAATGCTTGTTACGATGCGCAATGCAACGCAATGCTTGTTAAAATATATAGTGCAACAAATGCTTGGTGCAATGTACAATGCAATAACTGTTTTGTTTATCAATATTATAAATGTGCGCGTTTTTCCAATCTTAAAAATTAAAATTCTTATTGGGAAACTCAATTATAAAATAAAAATATGATATGATATTCATTCCTTGCTATTTTCGTACGGTATTTTTCACTTATATTATCGTAAAAATAGTACCGCATGAAATTATATTCGCACTTGCTTACCTGAGTTTCCATCTCTCTTCAATTAAAACGAAAAACTTAAATCCTATTTTTTACAAATTTTTCCGTCACAAATCAGACCGTGTTCGATGCGATATCAGAAGATATCTCCTGACCGGCGGCCTCGCCGTAACCTGAATCTTTTTAATCCAGAGGGGGGCACTAAAACTTTGCCCGCTTCGATCAGGTTACCTATTCTTGAGTCGCCAGGCTTCATGGCAAATAATGCTCAGTTGCAGGCTAACCTTGGGCGTCAAATGGATGCGGTTTTTGTATCTCAGACGCCGTCTCCCGAGGTCTTATTTACTGGAGGTCGCGTTTTCCCTCAGGAGGAATCAGTTGTTTTTTGAAGCGTAGCTAAAAAATGGATAATATTTATAGCTATTTTTTTATTGCGATAGCTAAAATGTATAGCCATTTTTTATTGCGATAGCTAAGATGTATAGCCATTTTTTATTGCGATAGCAAAAATATATGGCCATTTTCTATAGCGATCGCTAAAATGTATAACTATTTTTTATTGCGATTGCAAAAATGTATAGCCATTTTCTATAGCTATTTGTTTTTGAGATAGCTAAAATGTAAAGCTATTTTCTATAGCGATTGCTAAAATGTATAGCCATTTTCTATAGTGATAGCTAAAATGTATAGCAATTTTTTATTGCGATAGCTAAATATATAACTATTTTTTGATGCTATAGCTTAAGTATATAGTCATTTATTATAGCGAAAGCTAGAGAATATTTATTCAAATACTGGCTGCATTTCTATATTGAGCAAAATGTATTCTAATTTTATTCGCCTGTAATTACATTGAAGATGCTACATTTTGTGCTATATCAAAATAACATAAGTTGCAAACTTTTTGTGACTTAAAACTTGAAAACATATGAAGGTTTCGACTATTCATTGTTAATTTATGTAATTATTTGAACAGCAAATGAACATTTACAGTTTTATATTGATTGATTACATCACGTTATCGAATATTTACGGCTACTGACGTGATAAAATTGCGAGTTATTTAATGTTTAGCCCTATTGATGAGTGTAATAACATTACGAGTTAATTATTTGTGTAGTTATAGAAGTGAAAGAAAGAAAAGAATATAATAAGAAGAAAGAATATATCTTTCTTCTTATTATAGAAGAAAGAAATATTGCTGTTCTGTTTTCTTCTTACTGGCGTACTTTTTTCTCACGTATCCCTTCTGCCACATACTTTCAGAACCTATGCTATGACCTTGGACCTTGTACGAACGTTCAACGCTTATTTACATATATTTTAAATACATTTATGCTGAACAAATTTCTTCTGACACTCAAGAAAGTAGATGCGTCATATTGTTAGCGCATTTTCTCATTTATGGAAAAAAATGCACTATTGTGCTCGCCATGTCCGTATGTCTGTCTGTCTGTCCGTCCGTCCGTCTGTCCGTCCGTCTGTCCGTGACTTCACGTTTTCGTCGACGAGAAAATGCGCTCTCTGTCACTCACTGCAGTGAGTACTGAGTTATATTGTTGAAATATTGACTCGCTTTCTGCAAGTAGCGCTGTAAAGCCTTTTTGGTGGGCCAAATGGGGTAAAGTTGCCACTTGCAAGATCGATAAATGCATTTTGTACAAAGTCTCATACATTTTTCTTAATGTACGCACTGAGCAAATCCCGACCCTCTGAGCTCGTACGAGGAGATGAAATTTCGAGAAAATTTTCTCGTAAAATGAAATAAGAATTTTTTTCTCGCAAAAATAGGAACATTCCGCGGATAATTGTTTCGACGAATTTTCTAAAAGAAAAATAAATTAAAAATCACAGCAGTCCCTGAAATATAAATGGGTACGTTCGTGCACACAGAAAAATAAATTAGACCTTGTCCAAAAAGCGATGCACCTTTTGCCATCCTGACTCAGTTTAGCCCGGCAAAAGGGCGTATCAATGCTACCTCTGCTCTATGCTCGTGCCGTTTGTAGGAAAGTGTGTCACTATTTGGACAAAATGAGCCATTCGTTTTCCTGAGGATGAATTCATTGGAATTATTGAATAAAAAACTCTTCAGGCGACACGATTGTGAGCTCTGAAGAATTAATAAATTTTGCGTTTTTTGAAGTCGCGGAGGTGAGGTCTCAACTGTAGGGCTTGTATGGCTGAGTCTTTATGCAGGGTATTCGACCCATCCAGAGAAATGGCTTCAATACAGTAAACCTATGCGCCTAATACACGAAAGAACTTAGTGGCAAACATCACTCATGTCATCCACGAAACTAATGTGTTCACGCCTCAACCTCGGAATGTGTACCCATTTCATCCACGGAATGCGTTTCTGTTCGACTCCGGAATGCGGTCTCGTTTAAAGCACAGTCTGTGTTCCTGTTCAACTTCAGAATTTATTCCCGTTTCATACACGGATTGCGTTCCTGTTCAACTTCAGAATTTATTCCCGTTTCATACACGGATTGTGTTCCTGTTCAACTTCAGAATTTATTCCCGTTTCATCCACGGACTGCGTTCCTGTTCAACTTCAGAATTTATCCCCGTTTCATCCACGGATTGCGTTCCTGTTCAACTTCAGAATTTATTCCCGTTTCATCCACGGAGCTTTCCTGTTCAACTTCGGAATGCTGTCTCGTTTAAACCACCGAATATGTTCCTGTTCATCTTCGGAATTTATTCCCGTTTCATTCACGGAATATGGTCCCGTTTCAATCACGGAGTTTGTTCCCGTTTCAAGCACTCGGCTGCGGTCCACAGCAGGCAAAGCCCGGCCCGACCATCGGTCAGGTTGAGTGACCCTGATCCCTCGGCAGCGTCACGAAATTGATGACTGCTTTTCAATCATTTATTTCAGTGACACTGCCTTCCTGTTGGGCCTGATTTACGGACGCCGTGACGAACAAGCTTTGTTAACTTCATCACTGAAATTTCATATATTCGTTCCATGAATTGAAATCAGGCAAATTTTATTTGTTCATACTGATGAATTGATATAAAAATGTCATTTATTCGTTTGATGAATTGATATAACGAGATAATGGGTAATTTCTTATTCTAAATAAAATGAGATTCTGGGTGATTTTATTTGTCGTCTAGGATTTAGATGTTAAGCAATGGCTTGATTGGAAAAAGACCGATTTTTTTTCCGTTAAATACAATTCTAGACATTGGTCGAACACGATGATTAAACTTAACCGTAGACGGTCAAGTTTAATAGCATTTAATATGATGAATCAATTTTTGCCATCATTAAGTTCAGGATTTCATGGTATCTTCACTACGTATAAATGTTTAGCGAAGTGTAATGCTTTCTCTCTCATCATTTAGAATTTACGGCCATGCTTTAATAAGTAATTTGCTAACTCTCATAATAATACTGGTATTTTGCTAATAAAAGAATTAGCATAACATTATTTTACGAGTATTTAAGCCAATACTGGTATTTAATCATGTGTTCTTAAACATTTATAAAAGTTGATTTTTGTTTTTTTGCGGAATCTTTTGAAGTTTAGCCTTGTGACCCTTTCGCTATAGTGAAGAATTAGGATTTTTTAAATATGTGCTTGGACGTCAAACATATTTTTATTCATTCAGCTGACCTACAGCCTAATAGGAACGTGTTTTAATTTAGCTGACTATTTCTTAATGTATGTGACTAACCGCCTTAAATTTAACGTGGTATTTTACAGTTTCCTCATGAACGCCTCTGCTGTAAAGACCTGCTCGCATTTTTTATCTGTGAAGATCCAAAACATTTTAGGAGGTGGTGAGGAACGGTTCAAATCTGAAGTACGATTTTCAAAAAACCGATACTCCTATAAAAATTATGATTGCAAAATAAATTATTTGAAGTTTATATTTGATTAGAATTGTTATCATTACTGACGGTGACATGTCAGCAATGATTATACAAAATTCTGTATTATGAGTTGCGAGTTCTGAATATGATAGCGTATCTTACTAATGTGTACACTGATGAGTGTAGTTTAAAAGCAGATATCATAGAAACGCACTGCTTAAATTCACTTTCGCTTTTGAAATTCGAGCCAATATCATTTGAAATGATAGCCTAATGTGAGTTCTGTGTAGTTAATTAAAATGTGAGTTTGAACGGACCTCCCTTTTAATAGCAATCATATCCTCATTAATGTGATTCCTGATAAACGGATTTAACTTTGCAGGAATTATCTATCGTCGTAATTATCGATCCTTGTCGCAATTACCGATCCATGGGATCGATTATCGATGAAGCGCCGGCCCAGCCAGTGGAGATTTAAACACGTACAATGAAACTCATAATGATGAATTAATCATAATCATATCAAAACTCATAATCATAAATTAATTGACTGCTCGCGGGCTGAGAATATTTAATTAGAAATCTGATGGATTGCGTCGTTTCAAAAAAATGCTATAAATTATTGAGCGGCACGATAAACATCACTTCTGCAACAATTCAGCCTAGGTATCTGGGAACAAAGTTGTGTTCTTTATGATATTTAGACGAAATTTGTAAAACAATAATTTCCCCGGCTTGAAATGAGACTGCTGCTGTATGTAAAATATTGTTCTAAAGACAATATGCAGTAGACTTCTTAATTACACTGTCCTTTTGCCAGGCTTCGAAACAGAGATGTTCATCAAACACCCTACTTCGCTGTTGCCAAATTCGCCAAACTGTGAACTTCTTATCACTATTGTTCCAAACATTGCATATTAATATCATTTTCAGGATTCAAGAGTAATGTCTTCAAATTGAAAAGCCAATAGGCTCTTGACGCTAATTGAAAAGCCAAATTGAAATTCCAATAGGCTGATGACTTAAATTGAAGAATTTACCTAAATTGAAAAGTCAATAGCCTAACGGGCAATGATAAATTTTCCCGCTCCGTAAATGATTTATAACGACTGGCGGCAGCGAAGTATACTGTGGGTGTGGCTTGATATATCTGTCCTGCCATGATGTTTGCTTACCGAATTTGTCACCGGATGTTTTTTAATTATTGTTAAAAGTTCAAATAATCTTTAATTGTTTCTAAATTTCCTAAGGTTATTATAAACTTAAAGGAATGTGTCATAATATAGACATGAAAATTGGAACACCTGACTCCAAATCAATACCTTGTCAAAATTTCGACTTCTTTCTCTTTTCAGGCTAAATTTTCCGTTCATTCGGAACACGGGACGGTAAGAATTTAAAATCTTTATGCACCCTATTTATGTCCGGTCGCAAATTTTCTCTGATTTTCGTTCATAGCAGCCCCAAAACCGTTTATGTACCGGCCCCTTTTTTAACTATCCTCACTGTTAATCGTTGAAAAATTTCCCTTGAATATATGTGGAATCTTCTACCATGAATTTGTATAGAATGTTCTTCCATGAATTTTTGTGGCATGTTCTGCTGTGTATTTGTATAGAATCTTCTACCATAAATTCGTGTAGAATTTTCTACCATGAATTCGTGGGATGTTCTCCGATGATTTTATGTAGCATTTTTCACCTTGAATTATTGTGTACTTTTACTATTAGTCAATGAAAAGGCATGCGTGTGTTTTCGAATAGTCAAAAAAATTTTATTATTTTTTCGGGGCGGTACAAATCATTGTTTTTTTTTGACAGCTTAGATATGATTCCCAGTAACGTATGAATTTTATCAATTTACCTGCTCTATTGCAATATTTTTATGTTATTTAGTTTTTAACTCAGCTTCACTTAGGTTTATATTAAAACCTTTTAAGCATTGTATTCTGTTTAAGTTTTCTCTGTCTTCTACAATCTCAAAAAATTTGCCCTGTTACTCCTTGCATCGAATGATAATGAACAACAGATGTTATTATCCATGTCAATTATGGATAAATTAATTATTTAAAAATGATTGCATATGATACCTATCCCATTTTGATAATTAGTATCAATGAATCGGAAACCCATCAGCTGGAAGATCGTTCATACCACATTTGCTTTTATTCATAAATTCATTGATTTATGCACAGATATATCCATACATGTTATTGTCCCTCGTTAGGCAGCCTCACGTCAAATTCAATCTTGTTTCAAAGTTTCGATTGTTCGGACGTTTGAAGTTTTCGACAAATCTTTGGTATTTACTGCATCGTTTGTGTTGGTGTTCATTTCTTCAATATCACTTTCTTAATCTTATTTTTGATTGTAATGATTCATATAATTGTATTATCATGAATTCAAGTCGTAAAAACTATGATGTGTTGAAAAAAAAACAAAAACAAACGACTCTTCAAATTAGATTTGTCAAAATGTTTCTGGCGCAAAAATTTCTCTGTAGCGTCAATCTGAAATTTGTCGTTATTTGTCTCCATAATACGCTTGGTTGTGATCGATGTTATTATTGTTTGTACCTGCAACGAACACTTAAATTTCTGTTAAAATAACTTTTATAGACTTATTTTCTTATGTTATTATGTATTGCAAGTCTATTTAGAATAGTTATCGTATCAGTTCTTCTCTTTAGCGCTAGTACTCTCTTAATTTACTTCGTCTACCCTTCACGCATGATTCGCAAGCGACGTTCGGAGAACTTTACCCATTTTGTGCACCTCAGGGATTGCCAACGGACTAATTTTGATTGGCTGTTGATGCTCTACTCAAGATTTTACTTCTTATTAATTGTTCCCAGCCATGAAACACTAACTCATCTCTATTGCTGGCAACACCTTTTTTAAATTAAGAAACCACAGATTATATGCCAGGTCTGAATCGCAATGTTTATTTGTCTACATTGATACCACTTGATGTTTTATTCAAACTACCACACTGCACAGAGGCGGATATAAAAAGCAAAAAATATAATAGGATTTGTTTCAAAGTAGAATTATTCATTTTTATTCATTCGTTCAGTCTTATTCATTCTAATTTCAAGAACGTCCGGTGCACTTCGTTGGAAGATTTTCAATGCATGTATGTCATTCGGTGTTCTTTCTTCAAAATGATTTTGTATGACGGAGTTCTTATTATGTTTGTAATATACAAGCAGAGAGTTTTGTGTGCATATTTTGATCAATAATCGCCTTGTTTGCTTACCTCCACCCACGCATAAATTCTAACGGGTTCTCATCTTAATTTTTTTGTGTAGCTTTTATGTACTTTCACTCCAGTACTGACAATTTTAGTACTTGTACTACTTTAGTACGTAATACTATTCTTCACTGGCTTCTATCCTTGACACAAAGAAAATACTATTCTTCACCGGCTCCTATCATTGACACTTATAAAATACTATTCATAACTTGCTTCTGTCATTTACACAAAGAAAATACTATTCTTCACCGGCTTCTATCATTGACACTTATAAAATACTATTCTTCACTGGCTTCTGTCATTTACACAAAAAATACTATTCTTCACCGGCTTCTTTCATTGACACAAATAAATATGGTTCAGGTTCTTCTATATGTGTTATCCATTCCCCAAACATATATTAACTGCTTTAAAATCTTTGACTCAGTTGGATACGGTTATAATATCTCCGTAATTCTACCTTATTCATTTAAATTTAATTTATTAGCAGAATGATGTCATTAATGCAGACTGAACAGAATTTCTCATTAGAATGATGTCTTCGCACCATATAGCTGTTATAGCACCATTTCTAACCTGGTGGAAGTCTAGTAGCTATTTCAAACTAACGTCTGTTTCGAAGATCCGGTCGAAGGACCTGTATTTAGATCTGTGAGTCACGAAAAGTACAAGATACGGCGACAGGCCACATTAGGCCTACTATTCAACGCCAACATCACTATGATATGATGCGGTATATCTTTAATGCAAACTAAACAGAATTTATCATCAGAATGATGTCATCATTATCTTAAGTGTCACCTGAAGGGTGGATTACTTGAAGGAACCATTTTTCCCGGCATCCATCTTAACATACGAGTTCTGTAGGAATTATCGCGTGAATTAGTAAGGGGTAACTACTTTTTCGCAATACATGCTATCTAAATACTATGTATGTTCAATAAGTTTTAACCATTCACAAAACTAACGCTAGAGATTTGGGCCTCATGACATATTATTTGAAATCTAAAAATTAGTTCTGTAAGTATGTGCTTAATTTCCGTATGAGGCGATACAATTGTTAGGCGTTTTATAGTCGAATGATGAGTTTAGGATAAATATATAACTGGAAATTCGTTTGGCATTTTGTCGTAATTTGTTCGTCAAACAGCATCTGCGCTTGCTGGTACTATTTTATTGAAGTCAATTAATGAAAATCCTCGCGTTTAAAATATTTCCGATTTTGTGCGTATTTTGTAGCTGCATATGATTGGACCTTCAAAACTTGCATTCCATTGATTAAATACAAAACATTTTCAGCGTTAAACGGTTGCTTCTTTCTAAAATAAAGGGGAATATTTCAAATAAACTATAATTGAAATAATGCCATGCTCTTTGATGCATTGACATCTGTAAACCAGAATTCATCCAATTATTTATTTAAATTTCATTAATTTCTAATCAGTTTTTATTCGCTAAATAATTCAGACAATATGATACATATAATTGTCTTATATTAGATATTGTTCTAAATACAATAAACTTCGCCGTAATCGTTCGCACGCGTCCAATGACACAAGCTGGCGCTGCACTCAGAAAAAGCTATGGGCATAATGTCCAGATAGCTATAACCTCTCTACACGTGTCTCTCAATCGTCCTTTTGCTGAGCCAAACTGAGTCAGGATGACCCACACAAAGGCAAAAAGTTCATCGGTAGTTAGCCGAAGTCTCATTGTAATCTCTGAGTGCGAAACTATTGCTCAAAGTTGAAAAAATATAACTCGGTACTCACTGCAGTGAGTGACAGCGAGCGCATTTTCTCGTCGACGAAAACTTCGTAATGACAGTTGAAGCTTAGCAGCTTTGGTGCATACATTCAAAGAAATCAGTGGGAATTTGTCCATATAGCGATGCATTTTTAGCTCATTTTCTCATTTATGGAAAAAAAGGCGCTATTGTATTCGTCATGTCCGTCTGTCCGTCAGTATGTGACTTCACGGACGGACGAGAAAATGCGCTCTCTGTCACTCACTGCATTGAGTGCTGATAATTTAATTTTACTGATAATTTCAATAATTACTGATTTTTTTCTAATAAATGGGTCATCCTGACGCAGTTTGGTTAGAAAAAAAGCGTATCCAGTCTCTGCTAGTGCTGTGGATAAGATAATGTGTCACTATTTATGCACTCTGACCCATACATTTTTTGAGTGTAGCCGTCGCCGTATTTTCTGTTAAATAATTTAAGGGATGCATAAGTTTAATTTTATTAAATTTGCTCACTTTATTCTGCAGCTGCGGCAAATTATACAGCAGGAGGGGCCGGCAGATCCCCTCCCTCCCCCTCCTCTTGCGCAGGTGGGTTTTTAATAATAATAATAATGATAATAATTATAATAATATTAATAATAATAATAGCTATAATAATAATATTAATAATAATAATAGTTGCACAAGCGTTATTAAGAGTGATCACTTTCTCTTACTAATGATGATCGATCTTATTGTGCATTAGTTTCAATAATTGTGATTTTTTTCACTTCATGATGATGAAAAATTGCAAAATTTTGTAATCTAAAAAATCTGTTCCAATGTTAATTTATTCTTAACCACTATCGTTCTATTTAATTGACGTTGTATTTGTATAATAATTATAAATAAATAAGGCAAATCTCCATGGAAAATAGGATTATTAGGAAAACATTCTCGCAACATAGGAGGTACCGGTGAATTATAATAATATTATATTATTAATAATATTTAATTACATTAATTTATCATTACTCAAGAAATAATACAAAAATTTCTCGAGTTTTACTATTGTCTTCAAAATTATTTGCAGCAGGTTAGTCTCAGGAACGTTTTATGAAAATGAAGTTATTACATTATATTATGTTTATATTATATTATATTATATCACAATATATTATGTTATATTATATTATATTATGTTATATTATATTATATTATATTTTATTATATTATAACGGAAGCCCGTGCGGCAGGACGTGTACGGTTCGTCGCGGGACGTTACGGGACGTACGGGCAGACGTCCCACGGACGTCGCGGGCCCGTCACGGGACAGTCCGTCGTCGACGGTACGTCGCAAGCTTCTGTTCTTTTTTTCTGGATTTAGATTCCAGTTTTCTTTCCCTAGATCTTTAATTTATATTTGCGAATTCCTTTTTACTCCCATTATTTAGAGGGAACATATTTTATGAATAATAATTTTAATAATTAATAGTTTAATATTTTTAAATATTTTGTTGTAGATGATTTACAGTGAATATTTTGGACAGCTTCACGTTATAATATTTATTATAGCATTAATATAAAACCTTTTATAATTACTATGAAAAGTTTATTCTTATTGCCATGACTCTTGTCATACACCTGCTGATCATTCATCCAGGGTGCCTGTCATTCGTCTTGTTCCATCAAACACTTGGGGCCGAACTATCAAAAAAAGTTTTTAATTCCGTCAGCCAATCAGTGATGGCTTTTCAAGCTAAGATCACCAATCACAGATATGAAATCAGCCGCTACGTGTACTTAGACCGCTACGTATATTTAGGTCGCTACGTGTAATTAAGTCGCTACGTTTACTTAGGTCGCTACGTGTACTTAGGTCGCTACGTGTACCTAGGCCGCAACCTGCATGTATAGGCGATTTTGATAGTAATGATCCCGGGCGTTTTTTGTGTGATCGACACACTCTTGAACTCTTTTGAATGGTGTATAATATTATTATACTAGTAGTATTCAATTATTTATAATTTAATAAACAGACTCGACATAGACTCGACATTAACTCGAAGCATTATTACTTGATCATGCTTCTTAATTTACTTCAAGTAGCTAGCAAATTTTCTCCGTTAGGCTTTGATATTCTATATATCTTACTTGAGTACAACTGTTTTGATATTTAAAGTTTCTACAAAACTGAGAATGGATTTTTTAATTTTGTTTTCTGTATTTGTTCTCACGTGCGTTTGAAGCGTTTTTATCACCTGGATTTATTTTTTCGTTGCACTCTTTAATTGGGTTGTAACGGCTCCAAGTAATCTTCTGTTTTTTTTTTCCGTAATACGTTCAGGATAAGATACAGAGTATTTCCGAGTATCCTAAATAATTTTTAGAGCAACTAATGCAGAAAATATACACATATACTATATATATGTGTATATTTTCTAACTAAAAATTAACATATTATCGACGAATCTCAGTTCGATCAAATGGATAAAGAAAGTGGCACGTGTGCGAAATTCTTTCGAATTAAACCGTAATAATAAGAATTAGACAATATGGCCTTTCTTTGCATGTTTTATTTTATTTAGCATATTTTCAAGGAAAATCTTCAAAGTAATAGAAGATTTTATAAAGTTTTTCTATGTTATTAAATATCTTGACAATTGCCAATATCTCGCAAGAAGAAAAACATTGGCTTTCTTCGTTCATTTATTGATTGTTTATTAAGTGACCTGTGATAGGTTATTCGAGTATTATTTCGTTCGTCTAGTATTATTACGTTAAACTAGTATTTTTACGTTGTTCCGTGTATAATTATTATGGTATTAATATTCTAGCATTTTAATGCGTTCTAGTTATTTATCTTCCATTGGCTCATTTGATTTTTCATAATTTCTCGAGGATTTGTTTGACTCGCTTTATTATATTATATCGCTTTATTTCTTTATTACAGAAAATTATTTTTTATGTCTAATCGATTGTAAAACATTTGACACTCGTTCCCCACGTTTACTGCTCTACCAAGTACACCGCGTAGCGTACAGCTAAATTTGTGACGTCACGTCAACAACTGCTCAGCACGTCAATTTGTACACTGAATATTTTTACTGCATAATATTCATAACTTTCACATATCGACTTTTACTAATCGACAAAAATCAATTATAAGAACTACATTCAATTCCAAGCAAGATCACGATACTTCGCTTGTATTACAGAGACTGTTTCATGGTTTTACGATTTTTGGGGCATTAGGCTTTTCTAATTTTCTAGAACTTTCTTGTCATGCATAGTTTCGTTGTTGTATTTCTTTTACTTCTGTAGCCAGTGCGGTTAAAGCTGATGATGTATCATCAAGATTTAATGAATTTTACTGTAGAAGAAAAATGAGAGTAATTGTCGCCGACTACTTAATTTTCTCCGGTAACGAACGGATATTTTACCAGAGCATCAAAGGGTTTATATTTTTCTATTTGTCATGTGCCGGACGCCTATTAACTGTGTTATTAATTTCAGTGATTCTAGTCTTACCATCATAGTGAAATGTTTTTAATTTTTATTTTTACGTTTTATCACTCGTGAATAATGTCTGCTGTACATTTTATGTCATTATGATACATACATACTCGTATTTTTATTTATGTGCATTCAAAAACGTGAGCTTCGGGCTTAATTTTTGTTCATCTTGGTGACCTCTTTTAAATCGACCAGAAACTGAAGATTCACACGCAAAACTTCGACCCGATCCGACCTCCCGCTGCAACCAAGACAGATTTCTCGCCGGACCGTAACTATGTAAAGTCAAATCAATTCTGCAGCCTACAGAACCAGGATATTAAGCCGGAAGAGGTCTCCTCCCGTTCTAAGAGCCTTACATCTATTTCCAATAAGTCCCTTTCCAATAGTGGCTTCAGCATCTCGAGCAGCCTTGTGTGCACTTCGAGTGCAAGTAACATAGATTACGAGACAATATCGTCAACTAATTGTTTCGGGAATAGTTACTCCAGTATTCCTTCGGTAACTATAACTGCTTCAACAACTCAAAGAGCTTCCGTGACCAGTGAAAAAGAATTTCTTCAGTTATATGAGAGTCACCTCATGGTACCTTCGCCTCTTGGTAGAAAGAAGGAATCCAATTCAAATATCGAAGGTGCGACGGTCTCATCATCATACCTGCCACCCAAATCACCATCTCAAAGGCTTCCGATAATTATGGCATCCAATTGCGACCGTAAACTACGGAGAAATTCTCTTGACCTTATAAGCCAGCCTCCCGACGACCTCAGGACTTTCGGTACACAACGTCGCAACTCGTGTGGACCGTTTCTTTCGGTAAATCCTGGTAGCATTTCAGATGAAAATAAAAAATATAGCAACAGTGAACAATATGCAAAATCTAGTTTACATTCAACAAACAGTCACGAATGGATACAGTTTTTGCCCAATCATTCGGCAACCGCCACGAATATCAGACGACATTCGTACGACGTTCAGCCGAGTCACGGCAATCATCTGAAGGCATCGTTGGCCCAGAAATACCGTAACTCTGTGGACGGAATTTACGACCACAGCTGCAGGAACGACTACTTGCCGAAGAAAAAAGAGCGGCGCAGCAGCAGCGTTGTATCTTACATAATATTCCAGGTGCCAATTAATATCAAACCTTCTCTTTCTTGCTGTTGAATGCTGAGTATTTTGTTCATTTTCAGCATAAGTTCGTTAATGAGCTAGTAAAGCCATTGTTCGTTAATGAGTTAATGAAGCCTATAATTTTTTAATGATTTTTGCAATTTGTAGTTTCTACAGCAGTTTTCGTTGAGGTTTGTTTTTCATCTCATCAGCTAAATTTAAACTGAAGAAATTACGGAACGCGTTGACGCAGAGTTATGATACATTGATAGCTGAAATCATGATTTTGAATGATTTCATTGATTTTGAAATCATAATTATTTTGAATGCTTTTATTTTGCTTGCATCTAGTAGTTCGTTGCTCCCCTTCGTGGTCCACGTTTGTCGCATGGCTCTCGTGATGGTTGGTTGCATTTGTAAGCCTAATGTAGATATTACATGTTGAACTTCCTTTTCTTCGCCATTTTTGAGGATTCGAATTATGCATTTAAATTGTACTCTTGGTATTTCTATCTACTGCTTTATAGTTAATTATAACATTATTTTTCAATAAATTTTTCTTTAATATCAAATATTTATGTGCGTTTTTTATAGATTGTAAATAAATCTTTTGTCATTCATTTACCGACAATATTTTGCTTAGGAATAATTAAAATCTTGTCGAACCTTCAATAATATAATGATGTAATAAATACAATGCATAAATGTAATTTTTTCTCATTTTTTGGCTGGTCACAGAAGTGATTATAAAACTACCCGACCATCGTAAGTCAAAGGTAGAAAATATAAGTCAACTGTAGTAAATATTCACGCAAATGACATTAAGGAGTTGTTTCGGTTTTGTTTATCATCATGAGAAGCATATGTTGTATTAGGTTTTATTATTTATATATATTTTTTGATTCCATATGTTCCTTCGAGGTATTTTTTCTGCAGACTTGAATCATAAAAAAAATCAGGCGCTATCCGTTGATTGCAATTCAACCTTCGTTCGCCGTGTAGTGTCAAATTTTCATCTTCTTTATAATTTTTTTCATGGGCGTTTAATTTCAATGACTTTTCTAATTACTACACTTTCATTTAAATTGAATATCAATGAATATCAGAACAAGTAAATTAGAAAAATTGCTTTTAAAATTTGCCATTTTCCTTCGGCTCGTTTCATTATTGCAGTCCTTGCACAGAAAGGCAGATTCTAATTTATATAACAAATTTTGGAGTACAAAATTTCAAAAAGTGCGATAACGTAAGATGCGTTTTGGCGACGATCGGAAGTTATACGATGGCCGAAATTTAGACGTTTTCATCTTCCAGAACCTTTTTCGATTATAGCGAGAAACTAATCAATACAAGGCCGTTCTTTTCTTTGGGGAATCTAATCACTTATTCACACGTTGACTCTTCTTGAAATCTGTAAGCACTTCCAAGACTTTCTCTGTGATTACCTAATGGGATGAACCCAATTCGTATAATTTTTAAATTTTTCTCATGAAGAGAATAATTTGGCAGGACAAATTCGCAGTGTGCTTGCATAATAATCGGGCGATAATGAAAGTAAGAAGCAATAAATGAGTCAGCCTCCATTCTTCCTCGCTCCAGAACAATAGACTCAGAACAATTTACTGCCGCTTGGTCGAGTAAGTGTTGGTTATTTTATTCATATTATTTGCTGATACACACCGAGGATATGGCTACGCCAAGCCTCTTTCTCTGTGTCCCTGAACTTTTAACCGCCTTAGTCAATAATATTGATCTGGGAATGATAACGTGTAGCTTCTTTGTCCGACGAGAACTCCGAGCTTAAGAGCAACATAAAAAGCTGAAGATGTTGAAATTGAAAGATCCTAAATAACTGCTTTCGAAACACTCTTATTTCTTCACGTTCTGTGACAGACTTTGTCATAGAAAAGTTATTGAAAAAATTACTATTGAATTTCATTCCATTGACTCAAAGTACTTGTACGAGTATGTATATGTAACACGACGTCAACCACGAGAGTATTAACTGCTTTCATACTTGTAAATCACCTCTTGATTCGAAATTGTTATAGCATTGCTGATAAAATCGCTGCATATGGCAGATTGAAGGAAAGTTCGGCAAATTTTAAAGTATTCGAGGGAAGTTTGGATGTAAACTTTTGTTGCACATATATACAGAGGACGAAAAACATTTTGCTTTCTCTACGGCGACGATTCGCCGGCGTTGTATCCATTCGATTAAAACTCAGAACTTTTATATAAAACTGTCATTAAATTCTTTAAATCATCAGATTGTACCGGTTTATATATTTTCAATGCATATTACGTTTTTAAATAATTGCAGAAACAAGTGCATGATCATCGTAGATCTAAATTATGACCGTTTTTATATATGTCAATGGAAAAATTGTGGTTTTAAACTCAATAATATTGAACTCTGTTAGCAAAGATTGTATTCGAATTAAACTTTGCAATTCCAGGTTGAAAATCGTTTGGGTCATTAGCTTTACTTTCATTTCAACACAATATGAGTAGTCGATAGGAATTAGGTAATCCTAATCCCGCATTGAATTTCTAATATTATTTTGGTCAATTTTCGTTACGGCTGTTATTAGCTTTAAAACCCAATATAATATAAATGTTCCAACCCAATGTTCCATATAATGTTCCAACCCAATAATAATCTTGATATTAAGAAACGTGAGAAAAACCGGTGATAAATATAATTTCTGTACATGTGATTGTAAGCCTGCTGCGCTTAGCATTTCAAACTTCTCAGCCAAACCTACTCCATTCGATTCCACCTCAACCTTGTACAGTTATTTACAGTTATTGCAAATCTTCTACTGTTATTGTTGAACTTGTAGTGTTATTGCTAACCTGTTTCTCTTATTGTTAACTTATACTATTATTTCCAACCTTGAACTGCTGTTGCTAATCTTGTACTTTTATATATAACCTTGTACTGTAATTATTGATGGTGTTCTATCTCACAGTGATTTGTTGTTAATTTTCTGTAATGTGTTGAGTATTAAATAATATGGAGAGATAATAATAATATATATAATATATTTTTCGATGTGGCTAGACTTATTTTCAGCCAGAAAATGAATTTACAAACCATTTTATGCATTGAGCCTCTATTTGTATCTCTTCAATTAATGTTTCTACCTGCGTATTTCAATCTTATATTAAACATTTAGCTGAATTTTTTTTAAATGATACTTGCATTTTTTACGTCTTTTGTTTCAATCTGTGGCTATCTGCTCCGATTCAAGAGCAAAATAAAGATCTCACTGGTAATATAATTTTAGTATATCTTATAAAAATGCTTTTTTAAAGGCGTTACCCGATTGAGTTCCATTAGGTCTTCATGTACACATTTATTAAATTGTTCAGTTCATTCTAATTTTCATCGGGAAAAACTGTCGTTAAATAATTTGCTTTATAGCTTAATGCATTTTACGAGTTTCAATTTTACTCCGGGAAATGCATGTTGATCTTATCTTCAAAACATGACGTACAGGTTAGTTATGAAACATATTTACTTCTAATGTTAGTTCTACCGAGGTTACCTGCACGCGACGCATCGCTAGTTTGTTTTCAGCCCAAATTTTGCCTGCTTGTTTCTTATATAAATAAGAAAGTAATTCTTATATAAATAAAAAAGTAGACAAGTAATTATTACTGCCTGTGTATTGCTCTGCACACTGAATAAATAGTTAATTCGCATATTTCTTGCTCGAAATGTTATTTCATGTTATGCATCTTTTTCAACAGAAATATTTTATCTCTTCGCATGCCAACTGTTTCTGAACTTGCTATATCTTTATGAATTATTGTATTGATAGCATTTGTTATAAGCTTGTAAAACAAATTGTTACAATTTAGGGAAAATTTTTAAGAAAGACAAAAACAAATTTTTATGCTGGAAAACTTTTAATTTTAACAGATCTCTTTGTGTTCTTCCTTTTAAGGATCAATTTTATTCGCATGCTCTTGCTCTGTCTTCAACGAGAAAAATGCCAGTTGATTTATTTAACATATGTTGTATATTTTGATCATACGTATAACATTCAACATATGTTTATTGAAAGTAATGAACAAATTCATATCAAAGCATGGAATCATTTTTAAACTGATTTAATTAATGTTTATAATATATAAAAAAAATTTACCATCCGCATCACAGAGTGCAAACAAAAATGGTTTTGAATTTCGATTTATTGCCGTTATAATTAATATGTCGGCTTCGGTTTTCAAACTCGCAGCTTTAAATCATTTAATTCCCAGAAGATTTAGGTTTTCTATTATACTATAAAATTGATTTCATTTCAAATGTATCTCATTATTTCTTTAAATTATATGTAACATGTTTTATCTAGTATTCCTCATATTCTTTCGATGAGAGTCCTCCACGTTGCCCGTCCGTGTTTCCATATCCACTTGAATCTACATGTTTAATTTCTACCATATCTCATGTTTACAATCAATATTAACTTTCTTTAGTATTTCAGTTATGAAAAACTTTTCATATAATGTCAATACTCGAATTATCTAATCCAATCTTTCCGATTCCTCACAGGTCTGAGTATTCTCCTTTTCATATACTGTCAATCCTCGAATTATCTAAACTAATCTTACCAATTTCTCACTGGTCTGATTAGTCTCCTTTTCATATACTGTCAATCCTCGAATTATCTAAACTAATCTTACCGATTCTTCACAGGTCTGAGTATTCTCCTTTTCATATACTGTCAATACTCGAATTATCTAAACTAATCTTACAGATTCCTCACTGGTCTGATTAGTCCCCTGTTTCCAGATGCTGCACACCAATCGACGCGAGATCAAAGCCGCCAAGAACCTCAGCATCATAGTTCTGTTCTTCATGATCTGTTGGTTTCCCCTGTACACCATCAACTGCATCAACGCCTTCTGCTCCACGTGCCAAGTGCCGCTTCAGCTCCTCAACTTCACCATCATCTTGTCCCACGCGAACAGTGCGATCAACCCGCTGCTATATGCCTACCATATGAAGGTGATAATGCATGCCAACCATATGAAGGTGATAATACCTACCTTAGCTACCTACCATATGAAGGTGATAATACCTACCTTAGCTACCTACCATATGAAGGTGATAATACCTACTTACCATATGAAGGTGACAATACCTACCTACCACATGAAGGTGGCAATACCTACCTACCACATGAAGGTGACAATACCTACCTACCATATGAAGGTGACAATACCTACCTACCTACCATATGAAGGTGACAATACCTACCTACCATATGAAGGTGATAATACCTACCTACCATATGAAGGTAACAATACCTACCTACCATATGATGGTGATAATACCTACCTACCATATGAAGGTGATAATACCTACCTACCATATGAAGGTAACAATACCTACCTACCATATGAAGGTGATAATACCTACCTACCACATGAAGGTGATAATACCTACCTACCATATGAAGGTGACAATACCTACCTACCATATGAAGGCGACAATACCTCCTTGACAACTCAGAATTACTTATCTATTCAAGACTTCAATATGTGTATATCAATGGTTACCTTAAACTTCATTAAAATGTTGATGCTTGCAAATGATGGTGACTCCGTTCTTTTCTTATAGAGTCTGAATAGAATATAAATGATTTTTAATTAGTCGTAAATCTTGACACTGGCCTTATGAAAGTCGAATCCTGAAAAAATAGATTGACCATTGGGGCTAGACTGACATACACTTAATAAATGCATGTGATGGACCGAATCTGTTGTTGCCAACCAAATAGCGATAAACGTTAATAAATTGGTATTTGATCACTAGATATTTTACATGAAACGTTTTCTTGACAACCAAGCTGAAGAATTAATAATTGGACTGCTTCTAATTAACACCGGAACAACTATACAAATGTATATACAGACTATTGAAAGTAAATATCATTGAACCTTGAGCTGTGAGATTAGAAATAAGTTGCACTTAAGTACAGTAATTTTAAAAACTATTTACATGCCTCCCAAACTTATGTAGTGGTCGTACTGGTCAACCAGACCACGTCTTCCCGTTAACGTGAATTTCCAATAGATTAAATATTAACCTAGATTACTTATTATTAAAGGCTTGTTGTGAAATTTTTAATTATATTTGCCAACAGTCTTAGGCGAAAAAGTCTAATTAATTTACGAGTACTATGTTGAGGATTTAAATTTTGGTTTATCGTTCTTCAATGCTCAATTTTAATTATTTTGTTTTATAAGATTTTTAAAATTACTCGGGCCCTAAACCTAACAGGTCCCCTAAAATAACTATCTTAAGTTACATTAATCTTTTTTATTTAACCTCAATGTGAATTTTTTAGTCACAATATTACAAAGCCTGAGTTAAAAAAGGTTGCACAAGCCTCCATCATCTCAAAATTTAATCCGTGCAGTTAACTTACTTTATTTCGGCAGGATTTCCGGTACGCCCTGAAGGCTTTGCTCTTCGGCAGAATTTTTGGCACGAAGCTCCTGAAGCACCGACCCTCCATGACCGCCATTTACCGGACCCAACATTCAGACCGCTACCTTCAGCGCAACCGCCACGGCAACGGCCACGAACTAAACACGGCGCCCCGACGACACGACCCTAACCGCCTCACTCCAACCTACGACACTCCCACAAACCTCACCCCTCTGAGCGTGACACCTTTCAGCGCCACACCCATTGATCCTAAAAGTAATCCTTTCTGTGACTCGTTCCAAAAAGCTTTGGTACAAAAACTGGGGAAGCAGACCGAGGCCGCTGAAGTGGTGTCGGATATGACGATCGTTGTTGATACCCTGAAGGTCGCTCTACCCCCAGCACAGCTGCACCTGTCCCGGGACCATTCGCCCCGACCACACTGCCCTCTCATTCAAGTGTCCACCATCACTACGCCACCTCATGAAGAGGGATATGATGAATGTGATAAATATTCACATTCGTATTGTGAAAATGATGAGCAGCCATATCCAGACTGCATTTCTGTCGGTGATTTCGACGACCGACAAAGTGAAACTATTTCCGTACTGGCAAACGACTCAGAAGCTCCAGAGGAAGCTCTTGATGCGTGCAATGCAAGTCAACGAATTTTATTTAAGGGAGAACTTGAAAATTCTGTAATAGAAGAAAACGGTGAACTGCAACTCGAGGAAGAAGCCTGCGAGATGACCGATGATAAATTTTTAGTTTTTCAAATAGTAAGCGATCCCCCATACAGAGATGACGTTACAGATTTGACTAACGACGAATCTCAAGTACAAAAAGCAGCAGAACTACACTTTGGAAACTCCCCTTAAATAAACATATCTATTGAGCCTGTGTGCGCAGATGTAAGTAATAGACGTAGCCTAGCGCTCCTAAATGTCGTTATGTATGTTACTTGTGCAGGAAACTTAGATATTAAAGAATATTGTATCTCAAAGATCAAATATCATCTGGTCGTCTTGTTTCAGTGTTTAATACGAGTCTAACAATTTGTTAATATTAATTGAGTCTTTTGTCTTTTATTATTTGAACACTGAGACTTCAACCCGTAGATATATCTAGTCTTAATTAAGTAAATTAATATCATAATATAGTACAATTTATTATTATTTCATTGATGTGTTATATACGAGCATTATAATCGTACACTCAAATAATGAATGGCTCACGTTGTCCAAATAATGACACACATTCTTACTCACAGCACGATCAGTGAGCCGCCGTATCACTGATACACTTTTTTTTTCTAGCCAAAGTAGGTCAAGATGACACATAAAAGGCAGAAAGTGCATCACAGTTTGGGCAAAGGGTCACTTATTCCTTTGAGTGTGTGCAGAACTGCGAAAATCATTAGCTAAATTCCCACGGCTTTTTATCTCAAAATAATAATAATTAACAATTAATCTCTATTAATAATAATTTGCCATGCACCTCCAAGCTTTACTTATTTCCTGTGACCTGTTTTTGAATACTCAAATAACATATTTTAATGTCTGAACGATACATTAGAAATTACAGAATTTGTTCACGTGCATTCCAATAGGAAATACGGACCAAGCATAGAGTATGCGATTGTTTAATAATTGTTGATTGCTTGTGAGATTATGACGTCTGTAACGATCTGAATTGCCATGAATTTAACGTGCAATAAATATTTGCTTGGAGCTTAATAGCTCGTAGCCAGGACTGGCTGAAAGATCAAATGAAAATACAGCGCCGTCTCAAATTTTCTCAAAGCTCAGATTTTGGGCCATATTTATTGCCATTGTCTACTTTAAAACAAAGAAAAAGATACGGAACTTCATTGTAATGAAGTTCCTTAAATATATGTATGAATAATATGGAGAAATTTCAACAGTTCAAGCATGCGCTAGTAATACATTGATCTTAAATTCGCTTTTTAGAATTAAATTGTTAAAAGTTTTCTTACAGTTCTGAGAGAACTGACTATCCTGAGGTTATAGCCGTAAATTATGCAAGGATTATAATTACAGAAATTCAGTCAATGATTTGACTGGAAAACTTGTGTGTCACTGGAAAACTTGAATGTTTATTTATGCTCTGTCATTTTTATTGAGACTCGTGAGTATTTTTCCAGCATATAATCATTTTAATAAAAGAAAAAATCTAAAGGTTTATAAACGGTGAAATAAATTAAGTTTAATGTCATAGAATTCTCACTATAGTCAAGCGAAACCGACTCCTTTAATTTAAGAATATCTCAATGAAGGCTTCGTGTTCGTTCATCATTTCCGGGTTATCTGCTCTGGAAATATTGAAGTTGGGTGAGTTTTTCACTCATATTATATGAGACCGAGAACAAGTCACGAAAAGTACAAAAATCGGCGATAGGCCTAACCAGGCCTATGTTTTCAACGCCGCTATGCTATGCTATGAAAATAACTCTATGATCCTGAGTTTTTGCAGGTTCCGCACAGGTTCAGCAGGATATTTTTCCGTATCCGTTCTAAAGACCGGATACGTAAATTAATTTTACAAATATTCGAATATTGATATCATCATGGTTGAACTAGTATAAGGTTGACCCATCAGAAGCCCATTTTTGCGGATGTAGTTCGTCGTTCGCCTGTGACGTCACTGATCTCTGTGACGTCACGGGCATTAACCAATCATGGAAATGCGATCTAACCAGTCGACCAATACGTCGTGGGAATGACGGCTTTGTTTACGTTTCTCGATCTACGTGACGTAACAAGTAAGCTGAACTGAAAGACGGAACTCCTCGTGGGTCAACCTTGGATATCATATCATTACTAATACTCAATTCTTCTTATCACTTTGTTTACGTGTTTATTGTGAGTGAAATTGCATATATTCAAAATGGGATGTTCCTGTTTTTTGGACTCTTTATATGATTTTCTTTACAACCTTTTTAGTAACTCGGTACGCATAAACAGGCTTTTGACATTTTTTTAATGCAAGTCCAATGCCCAATTTATATTGTACTTGAAAGAGATAACATGTGTTTCTTTGAGTACAATATTTCCGTACTGGCAATTAAATCTGATTAAATAGAAAATTCACATATAAAGTTAAAAAAACGCCAAGGGAATCCACCTTATCTCCAGTGAAGACGTTTCGAAGATCAGCTAAATGATCAGTTTAAAATATATATTGGAAATAAGTTCGATCAAAAGAGATATCTACATGTACACAAAAGAGATTAAAACCTAAGTAATGAGAAAACGACAACGGAATATAAAACCGTTCGATTTAAAATTTCAAGAGGATAAGAACTGTACGCGTTACCAGAAAAGGTTGCCGTCTAGAAATATGCTAGAATAATTCTAGAATCCTTGAATCCGAAACACCTGAAGAGTTTGATTTTAGAAGCACTGCATATTTTCAAGCGGAAACCTTGTCTTAATATCGTATACAGTTCTTATCCTCTGTAAATTCTCAATCAATAGATTTCTGTGTTCCGTTGTTGTTTTTTTCGTTGCGTTGGTTGCAATCTCTTTCGTGTATAGTTAGATTTCTCTTTTGATTGTACTAGTATTATATAAATTTTTGGAACTGATGATGAAGCTGGTCTCCGAAACGTTTTCAATGGAGAAATGGTGAATTTACTGTATGGACATTTTCTTTGTTATAAATTTTTGGTGCTTCTTTGAGCTTTAGTCGAATGCGTTCAGCCTGTTAGAGTTGAAGGAGAGCTCTGACAGATTAGTGACGTTAAAAATATAAAAACATACCAAAGCTTAAGGTGTGAGAGTAAAACAGACATCCAACTTATATAACCGTTACGAGAACATCCAGAAATGATAGAACATTGTGAGAATTCTCCCTCATCAATGAAATGTATGTCTTATAGAATATACTGCTTGTCATTCCACCAGTTTGCCGTTCTCAATGTTGAATGTCTTTGCTTTGTGTTAGGAGACTAACTATAATTAAATGTTCACTGTTTGGTGCAATTATTGCCCTCTTTCACCTATAGAACTAAACTATTATAAAGATATAGCCAAGCTTAAACCTGTCAAAGATTTCATACCAATAGGCTTCTTCTCGAAATGAATAAATAGTGCGTGAGACGATTTTAGCCCCATTGCCGAGAATTATCTAATTGAGACCAAATGTTGCCAAACAATTCTTAAAAGAAATATAATTAAACGTAGAGAGATTGCTATTTTGGACAGAAATGCAGCAGACTCCCTATTTAGCTTTTCATTGAGTATCACCCATAAGGTACCCCTACATTCTTACTGCCATGCATAAATGTGCAAAGACGGTCATTCTCAAAGTGAGCCTCAAAAGCCATGGCAAGAGGGCGGAATTTTCAAATTTTTCCCTATATTGAATAAAAATTTCTTTCGAAAACCGATTTGATAGCAAAGGCCGCACTACAACAACATGCGTTCAGGAACACTGCAGAACACAGCTGTGGTTGAAATGCCGTGGGCATCAAGTTTAGGCGGCAACCATATTCCATAGTTAACCTTTAATAGAATGGTTACTTCGATGATCTTTAAGTTTGTCAATAAAAGTAGACCAATAATGTTTACGAACCATTGGAATGAGATTCAGATACGATTAAATTGATATCGAAGATTAAGAGTAATAAATTTTAATTGAAGGTCTTATTTGCTTTTTTTTAGAATTCATATAAGATTTTTTTTTTAGAAATGCTTCTCTCGTATACTTGCGATCTAGGCCCTCCAGGCAGCTATAGATCTAAAGAAATGTCTACATTTCGTAGCAGCATTCGCCCCTGATTTTCCGTGATTTGGTGTGTTACTAATTATTTTATATGTGCATATTGACTATCTTTTTCATAATCTTTCTTCTATAACTTTATTAGTATTACAGCTTTATGCTCATTTGCTTATTCATTATTTTCAAAAACCGTTACAATTATCTGTCGAGTTTTCAAGCTGAAAAACATTTCCGTAACCGTAACCATAACCGTAACCTTAACCTTAACCCTAACCTTAACCATAACCTTAAACTTAACCTTGAACTTAACCTTAACCATAACCTTAACCTTAAACTTAACCTTAACCCTAACCTTAACCTTAACCTTAACCTTAACCTTAACCATAACCTTAACCTTAACCATAACCTTAACCTTAACCATAACCATAACCTTAACCTTAACCTTAACCTTAACCTTAACCTTAACCTTAACCTTAACCTTAACCTTAACCTTAACCTTAACCATAACCTTAACCTTAACCATAACCTTAACCTTAACCATAACCATAACCTTAACCATAACCATAACCTTAACCCTAACCTTAACCTTAACCATAACCTTAACCTTAACCATAACCTTAACCTTAACCATAACCATAACCTTAACCATAACCGTAACTTTAACCATAACCTGAATCTTATCTTTAACCATAACCTTATCTTATTTAACCAAATTCAATTATTCTTTAAAATTCATCGATGACATCGAGATGATTCCAAGTTAAAGGTTTCAAATTACATTACCAATTCAACTTTGTTGGAAAAAAGTGAAGGCTCCCACCAGTCATTGGATATCACGATTAAGTTTTCCTCCTTACAAAAATCTTAATTGCTGCCTTAAATCGCAATAGGCTACCCACCTTCAAATTTATTCTCGGCACTGTCAATGGCACCCGGAGGTCGGTGCTCAACAGAAACTGCACATACCTTGTTGCTCGTCTTCAAAAACCGTAAATTATACTGGTCAGAATTGCAATTTGTAATGTTCGATAACTACATGATGACAACAAAGCTGTTATATCGCTCCACCTACAGAATATCAAATATGTGGGTCGGCTGGGTTTACAAAATGGATCGTTTCTAAGGTTTATAAAATAGATCGTTTCTATTGAAGGCCGGTGACTTGAGTACTGTGGCAAGGTTATTAGCATTGCGGTAGCTCAAATTCCATGAATTGCTCATATTTCTCATTCATCATAGAAAGTTAATGAATTGGCGAACCATTTTCTTATGTAGAGCAGTTTGGGCTTGCACCTGCCAATTTTTTCTATACGAGAACAGAAAACGTACGTCGAACTGATTTTAAGTTAATTTAAAATTAACGCTTCTGTGATGGTCATTCTCCTTGCCCGTAAAGAATTCTCAGTCATTTACAAAATTTCCCTTTTTCATCAGCATTTTCCAATTTCTAAAAAAGTGACTTGTATTTATTTAAAATTTTACCGTATTTTTAAGTTACTTCATGTACCGTATTTCCATGCCTCACATACATATTCAGAAGTTATGTATTTTAACTAATTTTTTTAAGCCGGATGAAATTTTACAGATATTGACGTGATTGTTCAAGACTCCGAGAGACTAATTCTGACTTTTAAATTCAAACTTCGGATTGCGGCAGTTTTTTTTAAAGTCCATTTGAACTAACGATTGTTTTCGTAGTGCGTTTTAAAGGAAGTTCTTACTTTCATAATTCTCTAACCGTATGTAGACTGTCACTTCAAAATTTCTTGAATCCGATTGACAAATTATTTTTTTTGGTTTTACTGAGAAAGTTTGACGAGTATCTCGAACTCAAGCCTAATACGACAAAGAAGAGAATCAATGACCTTTAAATTTATGTTTCACGAAATTGTAGATCTATTTATTAACCTAGAATTTGTACCTACTGTATTTAAATGCAGTTATCGAATATCGCAATATTCGAATAGTGTTGTATATAGAGGGATAAAATAAATTGCCACATTATCGAATAGTCATAAAGGACCAAATCCATAATACATTAGATCTGACCCAACGCCTGCTTGACTTTTGAATTTTTCGCCCCCAATTGTCCGCGATACTAATAAAATTCTAAGCAAGGAAAAGCCAGGGTGCGACAGCGACAACAGCGCTGTGGCTCCAGTGGAAGACAGTGATTTTGGATGGAAGGACGGATCTAGTTCCTAATGTTGCTACGCAGAACGTGAACCTGCGTTCGTGACGACCTCGTGATGTTCACGTTTGAAACCTCCAAGTGATGTTCCCTGACCTTGTATAGACAGACGTCCCATGAATCCTTAATCCAAACCTGCACCAGCCGCCCCGGGATGATGGACCTCTCTTCGAACACTCAGCTGGACCGAACCATAGATGCCAATTCTTCATTCAGTACACTGTAAGTCCGGCAAGGACAGGGCGTGATTCTTTGTCAAGGATGGTGTTGGGTTGAAGATCTAATAGCCGTTTCACAGCCTGATTTAAAATTAAGATGTAGGGCCAACTGATCTAATCTATTTTTGTCAATAGAGCAAATAAGATGGATTGCTTTTTCAGATTAATCCAAATGATATATCATTGAACAATTGATCGATAACTGATCCCAAATTGATTGAATGATCGTCTAACTCGCTAATTGATTTCGAATAAACAGATGACAAAATCCAAGTACAACGATTGAGACCCTAATCTCTCCTCAGTCAATTAACGTCATCTTCACTATTTACTTGATAGATACCGCTTGATGACCTTTGCATGACGTCATCCGCCTCAAGCTTCTGCTGGCCCTTCATTGAACGAAACAATGGCGGAATTCATGCAATTCTTATAACTTCCTGCACACGGTTGATCGAATAAATTATTTTGCATATACCGTTTTTATCTACTCCGCCATAAAGTTTTCGTTAGTCTCAATTAAAAATGCATTCTCTGAATGAACGGATGTATATTTATCGGCGTTTTCGTTCGATCCAATTCGTGAATTTTTGTTCGATCCAACCCGAAATCAACATAAAAAATAGGCTAGCTGTTTGAAAAAAATGTCTTTCATCTGCTCCATTGCGGCGAGATTCTACTTATTAAGCTCAAAACTCATCAAGAAATTTATGATTTTATTCCAGTTCGAGTTACAGACAAAGGTATATTATGAGGAATCAGGACTAATACTGGATTATAGTCATTTCAAATGTCTATAATTTCGTCCTTATCTGAATAAAAAATATAATCATTTGAATAATTCGGTATAATGATAGCACTACAACATATTAAAACTTCAATTTCTTAGAACACATTCAAGTTGCGAGTCACCTGCCATTTCACTCAAAGTTTTTACTTACATGTCACCAATGTTTCAATAATTTGAAGGCGACAGTCAGTTTAATTTGCTGCTATGATATCCATCATTGGAGGTTTAGGTTATGCATGCCACGCTCAGGCTTTGTCGATGAATTGATGAACCTGACGCACTCGTCAGACGCACATGCGATGGTCAGTAGAATATATCCCAATAGCGTTCACAGTAAATTAATTTTCTAAAATAATAAAAATTTTTCTTACGGTTCACATATAAAATTGATATAATGTTATGGTCTGATTAATCTTATATGATAATTTTAAAAATTTATGTTATAATCTTATAAATCTCATCTTATAATATTATAAATCCTATGTTATAATCTTATAAATATTATCTCATAATCATATAAATTTTATCTTAGAATCTTTTAAATGACATCTTAAAATCGTATATTACCTTATATTTTTATAAATCGTATCATATAATCCTTATAATCTATTAAATTAGACAATATCTTGCGGTAGTAACATTGCATGACGAGGTTCAAATTCTTGAGTACCAAGCTTGAAATTTTTATTTGTGTACTCGGCGACATTTTTTTAATTATTGGCGATCATTTGGTCCTGCATAATCTAGTTTCCTAATTTCTGTCATTTTTTAATCTACCTTTGAAAACAGTCCTTTAACTACTCTAATCCACGTCTGAATGGCCCTGTTTCTTCTTAAAATTCAAAAAATTATTTTTTTTTATTATTCATGTTAATTGTTCGCTTATATCATGAAATATGATTTAGTAGAATTGGTATATATAAGTACTAAATATTACTTTTGATAGAAGTCTGGCCCTTGAAACCAAGCGAAGTTACGTGCGCTACGAAAGTAACCTCAATAATTTATTCGAAATGCTCATGTTTAGACGAATTTCACGCCTACACGGCAGAATGAACTGCAATTTGAAATAATTTCTCGCCAGATCGGGCTATTGATTTCATCTTCTTCTTTGAGTTGCTTGGCCCGAATCGGGCAGTTAAAACAGAAGTTATTCAGAGAATTAAGTTATCGGAGTCGAGACTTGGCTCTGTGCGGAGATGCATGCTCTGAAGTATTAAAATTACTTGCGTATTATAATTTTAATAATTGAAATATAATTAGGTACTAGCCGTCCCTTGCAGATGTGTTTATGATTTTCATCAAGAGGCATCGTCCTCTTTTTAGCGCATTTTCTCATTTATGTGCTCGTCATGTCCGTCCGTCCGTGACTTCACGTTTTCGTCGACGAGAAAATGCGCTCTCTGTCACTCACTGCAGTGAGTACTGAGTTATATTTTTTCAGTTTGAAATGAAAATTATTCACTGTTTGAAATCTAATTCATCTTCGCGTTGTAAATGATGGTTGCCAATAGGAGTACTCAAAAAATTTCTTTTGATATATTTTTCATATAAGTTATTTATGCTAAATTAACTGAACTTATTTTTTATTTCAGGTAAAAATAGAGAATGTAATTCGTACCATTCGAAATAATCTACTTTAAAAACATTCAGTAATGTTGAAAATATTAAACGTAATTTTTATGGGATTAATTTCGATGATATTTATTGGTGAGTATTGAAGTTAACCAGTTATATTAATTGAACTTAATTTATGAAGAAATACTTTAAAAATAGTACGTCGTCCTTATGTTATATGATGGGGATAAACCATATTCATTTGCATTCGGATTCAATTTCACTTCACAGTTATAAAATAAATGTTAAATATAACTGAAAGAGAAACAATTATACGACCTCCATTTTCGTATGAAATTTCTCGACTATTTTCACGCAAATGAAAAAAAAACGTATCATAAAATTTTTATTGCTCCTGATCGAAAAACTGATTTGCCTTTATTTGTACATAAATAAAATGAATACTTTGTTCGATGTACTTGACTACACAATGAATTATTGGGATAGACCAAATCAGATCACAGGTGCTCTTGCTGCGTAGATTCGGCATTGAATTTAGCGTTCTAATAACCTACGAAAATACTAAAAAATATAACGGTAAAATATATAATAAATGACAATTTTTTGTTCTGAATGACCTATTTTAAGCTGCATAAACACATACACAAAAGTTTTATCTCCTTCGTTGCAGAGAGAAACTACTATATTTGATGACAATATTTTACTGGCACAGAAAATTATTAATAATAAACTGTCTTTAATTCTTACTGGTACAACAGAAAGAAGCGATGCCTCGGATTACCCGTTCACTGGAAGTGCAGAAAAACTTTTCAAGTCGGACCAGAACATATTATTCCAGGACTTGTTCCGCAACTACAACAGAGAAATTCACCCAGTCTTGTCCCACGATCAAGTTATAGAAATAAATTTCGAGATTGCACTTTTCAACGTTCTTGAATTGGTAAGTGGTTTCATAACGAAAAAAACAATTAATTGAAAGTTTCAAATGAAAATACACCAATCGAGTATTATTAAAAATCTCTCAACTGATATTTCATCTCTAAGTTAAGGTTTCTACTAATATAATATTCAGAAAATAGCGATTCTTTCTGTTGAAATTTCTTTTTAGATGTTATAATTTGAGTTTACAATGAATTATTATTTCAAAATTATTAAACGTGTGTTATAACCAGCAGACATTGCCAATGTAGAAGTTATTATAAATAAAGTTCAACCAGCATTCTAGAGATGCAATAATAGTTATCAAATAGAGGTGGCCAAATCTCATTACCTAAGGTCAATTTATGTTTTAAATTCAGCATCACATTGTTTTTTTTTTTTGCTCATGAGAGCAGCAAATCCTTTACTTTTAAATCCGTTTATGACATGAAAAATTCTTTACTTACATGTCATTAATTAATATATTCTGCTTTCATTACTGAAGAACGCAAAGCAGGGCGAGATGACGACGAACCTGGAGGTAATATTGCGTTGGCACGACCCCTTCCTGACATGGGACCCCGCCCTGTACAACTACACCTACGTGCTGCGTGTGCCTCACCACAAGATATGGGAGCCTGATATTATTCTCTACAACTCGTACGTTGTTTCATGTTATATTTAAATGTTATGACTTAGGTAAATAGAATATATAAGTCTGAATGGCTCCAGGTTTTGTTAATCACTTTGTAACTTGCAGAATTTGCTAGTCGCTTTGGAATGCCTTTATTGCGTAAATTTAAAGAATTCCTTGATGCCTTGAAAAAAATTATACAAATCTGCCATGTGCAGCTCGTAATGCATATTTGATCGCCGATTTCTAAAAATCTTTCTGCATATTTTGAGCTTAGTAAACAGTGTTTTAATTTCTATCTAACGCTATATTCTTCATTACCGATATAATTCGATGACGAACTACAGCTACATAATTGCTTTAGCTAATCTTGATGCCCTAAAGCTCAACTCAGAATGCCCAAAGTACTTGCAAAAAACCGTTCACACTGCAATCAATATTCCGCGTACGTGCCTATCCGAATCGGCTCTTGAAATTCCGTATAAACAATAATTTATCACTGGTTGTTTTTTAATATGATTAATTGGATAATCTCTATTAGAATTATTATTAGTTGGAGCGTTCATCACAAGTTTCTTCGACTCTAAATTCTGGTAGATCAAGATAATAAACATGAAAATTTTTGTGAATAGGTAAAAAATTGACTCCATATGTGAACTTTAACTTCAACTACTTGTCTGTCTTATACTTGATTACCTGAAAGAAAAACAAGTATTTATATTAGTTCACATCACGTTCGAGAAAATTTCTGAGCGAATTTTTTTCATCAACTGCAAATCCTTTATTGGTCAAGGATGCAAATTCTCAAGCCAATAAAGTTTTCATTTTTGCGCCGATAATAGTTGATTTAAATTGGAATCTTGACATTGTTCTTTCTGATTTGATGAATGTGTTCTCTCTACCTCTCATATCTCAGATTAGTTAATTCTTTTATATTAGTTTCGCAATGAACATACCTCATCTATTCCTTTCCTTACTGAGCGACGAATTGAAAGAGAAACAATTGAATGATTGCTTGGCCTGCTGATTGAATGATTGCGTGGGCTGCAGATTGAATGATTGCGTGGCCTGCTGATTGAATGATTTGGTTACGTGGCCTGCTGATTGAATTATTGCGTGGGCTGCTGATTGAATGATTGCGTTGGCTGCTGATTGAATGATTGCGTGGCCTGCTGATTGAATGATTGCGTGGCCTGCAGATTGAATGATTGCGTGGCCTGCTGATTGAATGATTGCTTGGCGAGCTGCTTGAATGACTGCGTGGCTTGCTGATTGAATAATTGCGTGGCCTGCTGATTTAATGATTGCGTGGCCTGCTGATATAATGATTGCGTGGCCAGCTGATTGAATGATTGCGTGCCCTGCTGATTGAATGATTGCGTGGCCAGCTGATTGAATGATTGCGTGACCTGATAATTGAATGATTGCGTGGCCAGCTGATTGAATGATTGCGTGGCCTGCTGATTGAATGATTGCTTGCCCTGCTCAGCGCTGCACGGGACTACTCGAGCTCAATCATCTCGACGAACGCAATCATCGACAGCAGCGGCGAGGTGAAGTTGCTGCTGCAGGCCATCTTCGTCTCGACGTGCTGGATCAACATCGCCTGGTATCCTTTCGACCAGCAGATCTGCGACCTCATGTTCGGCTCGCGTACCTCCGACGTCATGCAGGCACGCTTTCTGTCCTGACACATGCATTACTTCTATAGACTTGCACCTGAAGTTGGTCTCCAACGTCCCGTAGGCACGCTTTCTGTCCTGCATTTGCATTACTTTTATAGACTTGCACCTGAATTTGGTCTTCAACGTCATGTAGGCTCGATTATTGTCCAGGCATAGATCATTACTTCTCTAGATTTGCATTTCAAAATTTTTCGTGTCTTATAGCCAAATATTCTAAACCTTGAAGCTTTTACATGATATACCGATATCTTTTCAGCAGAGTTAAAGTGCAACTTTTAATCATGAAATTGAAGTGTAATTTATGTTGATTGTGCCCTAATTTGTCATCTCAATAGGTTCTGGTGATAGTTGTGGCAAAAAAATTAGCTTGAATAACAAAATGTAATTGTTAAATTTTGAATTGAATTTACTCTACAAATTATAACTAACACACGAACTTTATTGAATTTGAATTTAATTTTTAACTTAACGTGCAACTAAACTAGCACGTGAACGTGTCGTCAAACTATCTGCATGTACGCCTAATATTTCGTTAATCATTCTACTCAGATACGCATCACAAAAGGTGACGCTCAGATTTCCCGCTACGAACACAACCACGAATTTGTCCTGGAAAACTTCTACGCTGACATGGGGGAGATAATGGATCCTTGCTGCGATAGCCCCTTCGCGCGTGAGTTGATTTCCTGAAAAAAAATAAATGAAAAATAAACAATTATTTCACATTGTAGCGGGCCAGCCTTGGCCGCACTGTAGTTTTCTTTAGACGCTGCACCTCTCTAACGAAGACCGAAGAGAAGAAGTAGGCGTAGGTAGTTTACTCGGTAAGCAGCTCATTGCGAGTAGGCAGCCTTACCTTTGCCTGACCTACCGCACTTTGTAATGACTAAAAATATTTGCATTTAATGTCTATATCATGTCTGTATTCGTAAACCTCTATGCATTTAGTGATAGTCCTATGTCGTGGATGCCGGTTTTCCATGAAATTTAAGTAAACCTAATGGCCTTTGAAAGTTTTCTGATCCATATTGATTCATCCTCGTACGCTAGGGCCCGCTTGCAGAGACCCATTAACTTTGTGTATGGAGCGTAGTTATCCCGCTACAACATCATGCTATCATTTTTACTTTATTGTATTGAAGTTGTGTGATTTTATTTTACTTCAGTAAAATGTACTCATTTTTAATCTTATGTGATTTGTAAAGTTCGCAATTTTTCAAGGGAATCATATAAATATCTCTGTAATGATTATTCTGTTATGATTACGCTTGGAAAAGTGTAGCTATTTTACAAAAAAACGATCATTTGAATTCAAACGAAATAATATGTTCCTAATTTTATATATGGACAGCGTTATTCAGAAACAAGAATATCATTATAGTTAAAAACACTTCAAATTCTTAAAGGTAGCATGAAATTAAACAATTAAACACGATACAATGTCCCCGTAGAATTATTTCCATGATTCGTTATGAATTAATATTGAAAGTTCTGTCTTATGTACATTTTTCTTTTTATATGACAAATTGCAAGTCTTGCTTGGTTTTGGCAGTTGTGTCGTACCACGTGCAGCTGCAGCGGCGCTACAAATTTCCCGTCTTCTTCTTCATCATGCCGGGCATCCTGATCAACATCTGCGGTAATAAAAAATTATTGTCGTTGCTTAAATACTGAAATTTTTTCTATGTCGCGCATTCTTTTAGGCATTCCATCTTCTTATGTCAGTTATGGAAAGATAGGGTTCCAAAGCCCTTGTGAATCAAGTCACGAAAAATTCAAGAATCGGCAACAGGCCCTGGGCTTATTTCTTCAATGCCGACACTTCTATTCTATTCTATTGGGACTAAAAAAAACAGATACTTAAATCTTAGATGCAGATTCCGTAGATTTTTATAGGTGTTGACAGTGTTTTTTTCAGTAAATGTAATCGCTGACCTCGATGGTCATTCAAAAAATATCTTGGTTACGAACAAAAAATTGGTTAAACTTCTACACAATTTGATTGGCAGTTAGAATTTTTTTATCGCAGCCGTACTTGTGTTCTCGCTTCCTGCCGAGTCGGGAGAAAAAGTTGGTTTGGGCATCAACTCCTTACTGGCAATGATGGTCTTCCTCATGGCCATGATAAACAACCTGCCACCTGCAGAGTCCATTCCTCTTGCTGGTGAGTCATAATTTTATAATATTATTGACCATTATTTATGACCATTAATGAATTCATTAATTTAATTACTTGTCAAAAATTGCAAATGTGTTATACGCTGTTCGAGAAAAAAAATCGTGAAAAAACGGTCTCACTGGTGTTCTAGTGACCGGCCGTCACGTGAAAATAAACAGTTTCAAAGATTTTTTCAGATGTTTTCTGGGTTTCTAGTGGTAAATTGGAATAAAAACGACCAAACGGTGTTTTTTTCACGTGCCGGCCGGTCTGATACATAGTAGTATAGTTTGTTGGTGCATAGTTGTACCTCTTTGTTTTCTCTATTCGTGAGTCATGCTTCACACTAGCGAGTCAGTTTTTCATTGAAAATATCGTTGTTATAGCGTATTGAGGTAATCTGCAGGCATGTTCTTCGGAAAAATTATATGGTTTCATTAAATATTACTTTGTTTCATTTCAAAATTTAAGTGAAATCCATCGATGTCTAACGAAAATTAATAATTGTAAGTGTACACGTGTAGCCGACGGCAGGCATGTGCAACGGTAAAACTATATATAGCGTTCAATACAAAAAAAATGAATGTATCTATGTCTTACGAACACAAATAATATTGAGTGTGCACATGTAACGACCGGCAGGCATGTACTACGGTGTGTGTCTGGCGGTGATCACGACGAACATCGCTCTGTCCGTGGGCGTAATGAACCTCTCACATGGCGGCGAACGTGGCTACAAGCTGCCCTGGGCCCTCAAGTGAGAAAATATATGCGTATTAATACGGACTTTTTATTTACGAGACACAATACGGACACAATACGGTCTTCTCTCATATGAGTGATAATACGGACTTTTAACTTACGAGAGAAAATACGGACTTTTCTCTTATGAGAAAAAATACGGACTTTTTTCTTACGAGAGTAAATACAGACTTTTCTATTACGAGAGAAAATTTGGACTTCTTTCGTCTCTAAGATGACAAGAACTCATTGCCCTCGCTAACTTGTTGTTCGCATCCTGAAAACATAATTTTGAACGTGTAACGACCCATATAAAATTACTTTATTTTAAATTTAAATATTATTAACGTCAACACATCTTTTTATTTCTAGCATATGGAAAATGAGTTTTCATCACAGAAAGGGGCCTTTTTTTGAATGGGACGCTGTCTGGCTTCATAACGCTTGATATAATATAAATAAATCTTCTCGCATTGTAAATAATTATATTCCAACGATTTAGTTGGATGCTCAAAGTTGTAAAATAATTTATTAGTTTTTTTTTCATTTTCCTATTTTTTTTGGGCGCAGAAACAAAGTTTTCTTTTCTGAATTTAAAGAATTTTACAATTTAGTTTGAAAATTAATCGAATGAGAAAAATATTTTCACATTGTGCTCAATTCACATTATGTATCGGAAAAACTTTTACTCTAAAATGCTACAGTCAAATAATTTTACAAGCATCGCAATGCCTAATCTCTTAATAATTTTTTCCGTTGTCTAATCGTTCAAAGTTTTCGTAAATGGTAGTTATGGGGTTTAAAATATTCTTTAAATCACGGCATTTCTTTCTCTCCTTGGTCACCTCCTCGCTTTTCCTTAACTAATTGCGGCGATTAGGCTGTTTAGATCACCAAGATCTGATCAGTAAGTGGGGGCTCTTAACCGCAACTATAGTTATAAAAATTCTAATCAATCGATTATATGGCCGGTTCGTTAAGAATCTATGCCAGGCCAACTTGGCTCTATCAAAGCTGAGAGACACCATGGTTTATATTATCATCATTGCTATTAATAGAGCTCCTATACCATTATTGTTATGATCATTGTATTATTAATGAAGGCTGAAACAAATGCTCGTTGCAGGATTATGACGAAAGCGATGTCTCGATGGCTGCGCGTGTCCGTGCATCCAATTGTGCAGCGGCACTGGCAGAGGCAGGAAGAACAGGCGAGCTCGTTATTGGTGTTGCAATTTAATTTAAAAAATTTATAGCTCCTTAAATTCAATTAAATAATATGAAAATAATGAAAAATTATATATTAATATATATATTAAATAATATGGTAATTAGTAAAATAATTAATAATTCAAATAATAATAAACATTTTATGGCTCTTTTAATAAATTCTTTTTCTTAGTGAATTGATAATGTACAACAAACGTACAAGGAATAATTTTTACTTTTTCGCAAGTTTGATAACATTGCCCACAAAATAGTATTGAAATGTATGATTTAATATTTCTTGAAGCTATTGTCCGATGAGCTCTGACACTATTCTTAAATGCGCACGTTGTGTGGCTTAAAACTTTTTGTACTGAAAAACAGTGTACTAGTTGAGTTACATGTTTTATCCAAATTATTATACTATATCTTGCCGCTGAAATAATCATATCTGCTTTAAAAACAAAATAAAGAATAAACGGCCTCTAAAATAGAAACTAATTTTGTTAAATATTATGTTCAGGAACAAGATGGTGTCTTATTCGAATCCCCGACTGTGTTCGAACGCTCGGAAAGAGCCTGGCGATCGCTTAAAGTCCGTCCGAAAACTCCTGAAAATGCGGACAACAACCCGTGGGTGCCGGTCAAACGAGGTAAATAATTTCATCAATGTTTCATGTCCTAAGACCATAAACGGTCCCGGATTCTTCTCTGATCATACATTCTTAGTAATAAAGAAAAAGTTTCCGCACAGGAACTTTCGACCGATTCAATGCCATGCCCGAAAATTTTTTCATAGTCACAAGCGTAGCCACAGCCGCATTTTTTTATTTTACGATGTATTCACATTTTATCTTCCTGCAAAAAATTAGAGATGTCTGCCCCTTTAAAACAAGGTCACTATTGCTATATGTAAAGCAGAAGTTGCCTTCACAATTTCTATTCTCTGAAATTTTACTCCATTTCATGTTAAGTCATCCTACGGTCAATGCGCTCACTATATTTTCCTAGTATTAATTCCTTGCCATCCCGGAATGCCCAATAGCAGTGTTCCAAGACCTTCTTATTGCCCAATTAAAAAATGTGCTTTTTAAAACATGCTAAAAGAATGATAATAATCAGATTAGAAGTTATATTAGACTAGAATTTATAGATTAGAATTAGAAAAATAATAGTTAGCTTCGTACTTCTTATAGAAATTTTGTTAGAATTGAAATACATTTTTCTTTTCTCGCACTCAGCCGCCTCTGACGAAAAATATGAATTACTCCGTTTGGCCGCAGTTAGGGAAACACTGCTCTTTACGGTTAACTTTATTCTAAGGAACCTTTCTAAGGAAATGTTGAATTGAAGAAAAGAGTGCTTCTTTATCACTCTTTATCTTTATATATGATGAAAGGTTTGATGTAAAAATTTAATCAGCACCTTTTATTGCACTTAATTGAAATCAGTGAATAAAATTGAGAAAAAAATAACTTCTACCATCTCTTCAAATAATTTTCTTAATTCTACTTAATTCACCTAGTATATAAATGAATTTATAGATATATTAAGTTTTTGATTAAAATCAGACAATGACATGACCCGGAATTGTTATTTCTGTCGTTAATTTAATTCGCTTAATTTTTATTTACCGAAAACATTTAATTCTGCCATCATCATGGATCGATTTTTCCAGCCTTTTATCCACTTTGCAATGCGCAAGCTATCTTCGGTATTTTAACACACATCTGACCAGTATAATAAATATATTGGCTCAACTGATATACGAAAGTATTATTAATATTTGTACGCACAGGCAGTGAAGGCTTAAATAAATAATTTTGATAGGTTCTGTTGGCTCATTTCAGGTGAAGGTCTCCCTGAAGCATCGCCCATACCTTCAGCAGAAGAACGTGACGTGTTCGTCGAGGAGTGGAAACTGGCGTCGCGAGTGATGGACCGTTTCTTGTTCATTTTGTTCTCTGTTATCACTGTTCTCTTCAACTCGATCATGCTCACTAGCTCCCCTTATGGGATTGACATGAACGCGTGCAATGAAGACGAGGGCTCTTGTCATGTAGACTAAGCTGGATTTCTTAGTCTATAATAAGGTTGTTGCACGTATTGTTTGTATTGGTACGTAGTGAAGACAAAACCGCATTATTTGAAACACAAAACCGTTAAATCAAGTTGTAGATTATAAAATGAATGCGCATGGTAACTGTTTCAGAATAATATTTAAAAGGTTGCATGCACCTAAGATTAGCTGTACTTATAATTACATCTCATTCCAACCTGAAAAATTTTGTGGAAAAAATTTTCAGAAGAGGAATACGGTCTATGTTTTCACGATAGGAAGCACTCACAGTGTACTAATATTTTGCATTGAAGAAATGGATCAATATCCATGCATCCGACTCAAACATTAACATTAGCATTCAACTGCTTGATCAATGATGTTTGGATACCTAATTGCCTAACTTAATTTTTCGATTTTTCCAAGAGAAAAATTCAAGTAATTTCTTAATTATTTAATTTAATTATTAAATGTGTTTCGAAATTATTAGCTCACGATCAATGTAATTGCTTATTAACGCCAGGTAAAAGTTATAATACAAATATTAAAATACTATTAAAACTATAATTTTAAATGTAAAAGAAACCTAATCTTTTATTCTTGATTGCTTCATAATAACCACGCATTGTGATTGTGTGGTACGTTCTACTGAAAGACATTGAAATGTTATTTAAGGATATGCTATGTAAAAAAGTATATAAATTTTGAAATTATAATCAGATATGCACGATTTAGACTAAGTACTAAATCGTCAAATATTCTAAAAAGTATAGAAAATACCAAGCGAATTCACTATTATTATGTTGAAAAAGTGGTACAGGTGAATTTACTTTGAGCATTTATTCTGCAAATTGGATTTATTTATTTTATTATTTCAAATGTTTATTGATTTCTATCTATGCAAAATGGTGATTTTGCATAGATCGCAAATGGTGAATTAAATTTAAAAAATTAAATTGTTCAATCTCGTTGAATCGTAAAAAGGCTTAGTAGAAAATCCGAGAAATTATACATGTAGCCACTGTTTGTGTATTTCAGCATCATTTTTAAATTAATATCCTGTTTACTGAAAGTTGTTTGACAGCTTATTAGTCCGGTCAAAAAAATTCCTTCTTAGGTTCCTTTATCAGTTGGTTAGAGACGTCGATATCGGTGCATGCCGTGTGCGAAGGAACATAGCTATTCGGTTAGTTCTTTTTGCTTCGACGATTTTTCATTATTGATTAATTGGTTCATATGTATGCTATTTTATTTACATATAGAACATTCTCATTATGTTTGCCAAATATAATTTTTGCCATTGATTTCTGGGAACCTTATGTCATGGACTATTCGTTTCATATTTTGGCATGGCTGCGTGATTGAGATACAAGTTCCAAAAGGACTTTAACACATGAATGTCTTTTCCCGATACACATCCTACAACAGATTGTTCAAGTCCTATGAGGAGGTGTCGCAGAATATCTTTTACATGAGTAAATAGCCTGTGCGGTAGTTCATCTGAAACTGAACGCACGACACCTACTAAACATTTCAATTCACTGCTCGTGTAATCTGTAGTGTAGTAGCAGGCCAACTTCTTGCCGTATATGAAACGCTGTGTGTTTTTTGTAAGCTCCTGCACTCCAAACATGGTCAATGATTAGAAGTTCTTGACGTCATTCCTAGTGAAGTATGATGTCGTATTCGAGAATCAGAGTTTCTAGCTAAACCTTCGATGTCGTCGTCGGCATCCGTCCGTCTCGTGAGACGATGGGTTAGCTATCGGTCTCGCCTGCATCGCCTAGAGTGGCTGTGCAGACCGATTCTGGAGTGAACATCCAATCCACAGCCATCACAGGTGAATGCAGATGGCTGTCACAGCTGCGTCGCCCGCTGTTTCCGTCTGAATCTCCTCTGAGAGTCGCCATCGCGGTGCTCGACCTCAGCGCAGAACACGGCCTGCCCGACAGCGAGTCTCCAGCCCTGGCGGTCGGCTACTTGGGTCTCCCACGAGGATGGGTCGATGCGGCACCGTTTCAAATCCCTCATGCAGATGTCCTTGAGGCGTAGTTTCGGGCGTCCCGTTTTCCGTCGGCCTTCCACGAGCTCGCCGTAGAGGCGGTCCTTGGGAATGCGGCCCGCTCCCATCCTACTGGCATGCCCCAGCCACTTGAAACGTCTCTCGCTGAGAACTGAGAGCAGACTGATCATATTTGATCGCTCTAGTACCACAGAATTGGGGACTCTGTCCTGCCACTTGATCTGCAGTATGCGCCGAAGACACCTCATGTGTAAGCCGTCAAGTTCCCTTTCGTGCCCGCATAAGTGGTCCATGTCTCGCAACCATACAGGAGAGTGCCGAGGACGCAAGCCTTGTAGACGCACAGTTTAGTCTTCACGGTGAGGCTCGAGTTGTTCCAAACACGCTGGGTTAATTTGGCCATGACTGTGGCGGCCCTGGCAATCCTGCTGTTAATCTCTGAGTCGATGGACAGTGAACAGGAGATACTGGACCGTAGATAGGTAAAGTTCTCGACGACCTCCAGGGTGTAACCATCCAGAACAATGCTCGGGGGAGTCCCAGTGCCCTGGGACAATACCTTAGTCTTTCCCAGGAGGCCAGGCTGATGATCAGGCCAAACTCTTTGCAGGCATAGGCAAAGCGGGTGATAAGCTGCTGGAGTCCTCCCTCGGTATGCGATGCCAAGGCTTGATACCGAGGGTTTTCCGGGTTTTGGCCCGAAGACGGGCTATATTGAAGAGATTGCCGTCGTTTCTGGTGTGTGTGAAAACGCCTTCGTTACAATATACAAATTTGATTGAAAATGTATACAAATTTGATTGAAACCTTCGATATAGCAAGCCGGTAATACAAGGATGTACACTGTTCTTGTAAATAAATTCGGCTGGCATTCTACGACACATCACTCCCCGAAAATAGACATAGTTATTCAACTTATTAATCAAATCCTATTTGTATTCCTAGCCTTCTCCAGTAGCTGAAATAAACTAAGTTGAAGTTGATTTAGTCAAGGTTGAACCAGCTCAAGCATTTTAAATCGGCAATAATGGTCATCACTTGGTCTACATCCCAATGAAAAGCAAGAGAGTTCCTAGCGTTTTCCGACATTTTGTTGGCAAAATACAGCAAAAAATTTAAAATATTGAATCTTCGCGATTTCATTGAGAGTTCGTTTTCAAGCCAATTGATGTACGCGGTCAAACGTGCAGTATCGTTAATTCGACCGCTCTCCGCACACTACTTTATTGTAGTTCTAGAAGACTAACACTCTCATCATAAATTATTTGTACATAGCGTACCAAGATATTGGAGCAGAAAGGCGCGGGTTCGATCCCAGCTCTGTGCCCCAGTTTCTGGTCAGAATCGGCAAGGAGGCCGGGCGGTTAAGCACAGCAGAATTGTAGCAGTGAGTTGCGAGTTCGAGACCGCAAAATGCTGTGAATGTACTCTGATATTTAGAATCGGCGACAGGCCTACGGCCTACTAATCGCTGAAACCGCTATTAATATTAAATTATTATCGTTATAAAGTATAAATACCTGGCAAATTAAACAGATCTCGCATCAATATCAATTTGGGTTTCATTGCTGCGAATCTAGCCTCAGTTTTCTTATGATAGGAAAACAAAGGAAAATTTGAAACAAGTTATATCCCTGAAGATCATAACAGAATGCAAAGTTTTATGGATCGAGGTAGTAAAATGCGATTAATTCAAGGAAAAACCACAGGATCAATCACGAGTTCCATCTTTCACCATTCCAATGAAAGTGAAGAATCCGCGAGGACTTCAAAAATTAATATAATTGTTGACATTTTTAATTTCGCGTCACTTTTATGTAATATTGATCATACTACGTTTTAGGTCATTGCTATACATATCATTTATTGACCATTGAAATTTAAAACAAGTAAGGTTATCAGTCAAGTGACACGTTGCAACGCCGTTGAAGAATTACTTGAGCTCATGGTTGCTCTGCAATAACGTTGATGGTATAAGCTTCCAATCAGCACGGTGGGGGTTGTCGACTGAAAGCCACCCTGCTGCTCAGTTATGAAGATAAGCAAGAAAACAACGAAACAAGACTGAGGATATAACGAAAAGTGATCATTAATGAGGTTATCGAAATACAGAAAAATTGTACTATGTTAGAGGGGAGTAGCCTGTGGCAAACTTTGATAATATAACCTAACATAAGATGAATGATTATTTGACGAGGAAATTTGGCAAAAGTGATAAGCAAAAAAAATTAGGATTTCAGCGAATAGTAGTGGAATTACGTTCAAATTTTTACGCAGTTTCCTACAACACCTTTGTGATGAATCAACGAATAAACGGTGAGGTCAATGGTAAGGTTTCAAAACATAATTTTGACATTGCTATCTTATCAGTACATAAAGTATTTCAATACATTCTCAATTTTATTTAAGATATAAACTTGGCTAAACACCGAATTGATGCTCTCCTGGCTGCTCTAATTACACGTAACGGTCCTAATCCTATCTATGACCATTTCAATATACCAAATTGCAACCGTCGACATCTGCATTGATGGTTATTTAGGATTTGATACGTTGATATTATCAGGTCGACCCTGATGCCATCTGCTTTTCAATACTTTGATTCAGTACGTCCATGAACGATATTTTCAGGTTGATTTAGAAACAATTGTATTTATTATGTTTAATCATTTGTAGTCACGGAAAATTTATTTTGATTGACGTACCGTAACAAAATTTCAGCGACTATTTCAGCACTTAAGTCATGGAAAAATTTAGAGGGTTTCACCCTAAAAATAAAGTTGCAGAAACTAATATGGTGGCCCGGTATTAGGTTGCCTGTGTGGAGGTGAAACATTAAGTTATTAATTTAAATAGAAAATTTATGTATTAGAGGCTATAAAGTTTGAACTAATGCTTGTTATTGTCTGTTGTGAATTTAGGATAAATAATTATGATGAATGCTTTCAACATGATACTTTTTTTCAGTAGCCCTACGGCCCTACCTACTAAAAAAGGGAATGATTAATAGGTAGTTGTGTGACTTGTGTCTGGATAAGATCATCAAGATGTTGAGAAGTGAAAATTTCGTACCTAATTTAGAATAGAGTAACTTGAGTGTTATTAGAAATTTTTATTATTGCAGTATTGAAATGAATGGAATCTGTGCAATGCATTTAGCCAATGTGATTTGGGAAAATATTAATAAATTTTGTTATGAATTCTTTAACTAGGACCTAGCTAGCTAGGTAGATCATCATCTTGTACCTAAATGTTGAAGTCAGATAAATGGATGTTGATAACGAAACAGAATTTGAAGCTATAATTATCTGTTAGCCTAGTACTTAGTAGTTAGTAATAATAATATTACAAATGGTAGGCTAGTTACCTAGCTTTTACTTAGCTACCTATAACACCCTTATCAAGTTAATGAAGTTATCATTATTAATTATTTATAGTATACTATAGGCCTATTTTGGTTTTAGAGTATAGGGTAAACACGGTAGGGTAAACGCGGTATATTCCGACATCGTAGGTAATTCAGTCACTTCCCTAGTTTTTCCTTTATATTAAGCTTTGTTTTAGTTCCATGCGGCATGCATTCATTGATGGTTGAAATGGTGACGTCATACATTTGCGTGTCGAAATACTGCAAAAACACTAGGTCTTGGCCATCTAGTGGGAAAATATTGAGATCCAAAGAGAGACAATGCATGCCACCTGGCACCTGGTGAGTGGTGACTACTGACTGGTGAGATCATCAAAAAATGTGTCAAATTTGACAGTTGACCTTGCTCTACCAAATAGTGAATAACTGTTTGGGTATTATTGCAGATTAACTACATCCAAAAAAAAGGGTGTTTTTTTAATTATATGTTTTTTGGGGTGTAGATTACGAATCTGAAATCCATTTTTGGCGGTCGGCATCGGAAAACCTGTTATCTCATTATTAACGACTAGTCACTAGTGTTTTCATTGTTAAGTTATCGAACTACTGAAGAAACCTATCGACTATCGACTGCATAAATCCTATCGACTATCGACTGGCATGCGGTTGTTCAACGACCAGATGACCTTGAGATAAATTTTACAACGACTCTTGTGCCACACTATGAGACCTCGGCTGATTTCAAGTGGTAAATAAATTAATAGATGATTAAGTTGAGAAATGGATTTAGACACATGAAAACTAATTCCGTCACAACTTGAATTGGACACACACAGATCGTTCCAAGCTGTGTACAAAAATTAAAATTTGCTTAATTAAAAGCTTAATAGTTGTTAATTAAAAGCGTAATTAAGTAGTGTTCAATATTCATTAGTGTTCTAATTAAAAGCCGTGTTGTATTCCAATACAGCTCACACATGACACAGCAAACGGAATTCGAACACGTGGATGACGGCATTACGTATCAGTAGAATTTGAAGCACGGACGTAATACGCCTCACCACGTGCTGAATATTGCCACACACAGTGACGGAATATAGGGATTTGCCGCCGATTGGTAGGTTTCCATTCTAAAGGCTTTTAAATAAATATGGCAACATTTTGTGACGTTTCGTTGTTGCTGGCGTGTAGTACGGTGTTTTGCAAGTCAAATAAAGCAAACAGAACTCGAGTAACGCATATGGTTATTTTTTATAGTTTTTCATTTCTCGATGCGTCCTTAATGTGACGGAATATACCGCGTTTACCCTATTTTACTTTCTTTTCTGTAATCTAAATAGCTAGGCTAGTAGCTAGCTAGCCTACTCCTCATTCTCTAGATTTAAATCTCTTGTGTAATTGGAAAATTGCATGATCAAGTTGATAGCTATACCAAATTTACTAAAAAACCTGACTTTGAAACTACAACATGTTAGCAAGAAGTAAGATTTTTTCTATTTTGGTACAAAGTAGGATATATCTGAACAAATAAACTTGCCTTCATTTTTAAATATCATTGGTTAATTCTAAAGCATTGATCGTAGATTTACTTCTGTAAATTCAACCCTGTTCTTAACCCTTTACGCCCTGGCGTGACGAATTCGTCACACAGAAAAAAACATCGGTTTTCCAACAATTTCACGTTTTCTGTCAGTTTTTCGAAAAATTCACATGAATAAAAAAAGTCTTAGATTTATTTTTTACATATGTGTACCAAGTTTCAAAGTTATCTGTCGGTAAGTAACCGAAAGAAAATTTCCAATTTCCAATGGCAATGTCCAATTTCTTATGGAAATTTTATTTCGGTTAATTACTGACAGATAACTTTGAAACTTGGTACACATATGTAAAAGATAAATCTAAGACTTTTTTGTTTGTGGGAATTTTTCCAAAAAAGTGAAAGAAAACGTGAAATTCTTAGAAAACTGACAAAAAGGGGGTACTGTAGAAATCTTTCACCTCCTATGATTTTCGAGCTACAACATCGAGACGCATATCATTCGATGCGTAAGGACCATATCTATCGATTGGTCCTTGCTGTTTTTCAAAATTCTAATTTTTGTGGGTTGGGTGGGCATTTTTCGAAAAAATTGGTTTCTCCCCCCCCCCTTCTGAATTTCCCCTCCCCTTTTTTCAAAATATTTTCAAAACTATAACGAAAATGAAAAAAAGCTTCAACCAATTTCTAGATCTTTTATTTGCGAATCGAACGGTATATTACTCATTGCTGTAGCTTAAAAACTCTGGGAGGAGATAGGTTTGCAGTGAAAATAAGTGTGAATGTTCAGTAGGGCGCGACAAAGTCCCGAGCCCCTCAAAATAGGCATTCAAGGTGACATAGATGCAAGACTAGACATTACTGGAGCTGAAATTCAGTCAAGGATGGTGGGAACGACTGCATGAGCACCATCCCATACGACAGCAGCCGGGTAACTAAAGAGCAGCGTCTTCAGGTTGTCTATTTATGTGCCCGACCAGTAATTTTCGCCCATATTAAATGTTAAAGAACTCCCCCACCCCTAACCCTTTCACGAACTGTCATCAAGGCATAAATCAACGTACAGAGACGATTTTGGTACCGTTGGAGAGGTCAGAATGTCAGCTTTGAAGTGAGACTTAAAACCGAAAAAGTGAATTTTACGATTTTCATCCCAGAAATTCAGGGCGTAAAGGGTTAAATAATATAATATAGGATTAAATAACTGACAAAATGCTTTGGTTTCCATTTAATAAGGACTAAACTAAAGCTGGACAATTTGCAGTGTAACATTTATAATTGTTCCTTGTACCAGTACCTTTTATTTGAAAGAATGTATTCATGAAATGCATAACTCTATTTTCAGGTGAAATTGTTGTGAAACTGGCATGATAAATTGAAGATGTCATTAAAGTCTAGAATATCGCTTTCTGATAAGGTTGAAAATGAGATACACAAAATTAAAGATGACTTAATTGGAGTTGATGAGTCCATTCGCCGCCTGTCTGGAAGTTTTACTTCTGGTACAGTCAGGTAAAAATGTGTAAATTTTTCAATTTTTACAGGAATTTATATGATACATTTATGTTGCTCAAGTATGATACTTCCTTTTCCTCATCATGTTTTCTAAAACAAATTGAAAAGCACTAGTTTTTAGGTACTTTTTTTATATTTAGCTTGTGATTTCTGGTACCTATTGTAGAAAGAGTGAAGAGTATGTATTTAATCTTAATCTAAATTGTAATCTGAATTGTCTAAATTGTGAAACGTCTCCTGTGAGTAATGAATGGGCTTAAATCAACTCAAATGATGGTTTGATGTAACCCAGAAGGTTGGAAGCTCTTGCTGTGTATATATTATCTACAGATTTTTAGGTTATGTACGGTAATCTATTAATGCATAAATTATGTTCTCATTTTCTAGGGACTAATTTCTTTTCTACTGATATATGTAATTGCACAAAGACTTTTGAAACCTAATCTTCCTTTTTTATTGTAAAAGGATATTAATAAAATATTTTTTCAAGAACCTTTTATCTTAAAGTAATATGCATGAGTTAGATGTTTCTTACTATTATTGATAAAGTGGCCTTTGTTGCAGGCATGAAGCTCGAAAGACTGCTCCACCCCAAAGGAAGGATGAGCCACCTGCCAAGCGAATGCAGATGTCTGGAGGTGTATTTGCAAGGTAAAAATTTATTGCTTTATTTTTAAATCAGTTTGTTGTATATATATACTTGTGGTAATATCCTATATCTGATATCAGACCTTTTTCTTCTACTGAATTTATTTTTACTGCTAAAAAAGTAATATCAATTTAATTTATGAATATCATACGGTATTATGCATATACGGTAATCTCACTTGTCAACAAGACTTGCTCACAACTTTGTCACCCGATTCAAACAAAGGCTGCTAACCAGTTCTACTGACAAACTCTGCACAACTCAGTTGTCAGTAAAGCTAGGTTCTTATTTTTTTCATACTGCTCAGGGGTCTTTCATACTCTCAAACTTATGATAAATGAAGCTTCCACGATAGCTTTAAGTAAGAAGAAAGTGTGGTTTCAGGTATCTTGTGAAGCTCGAAGTAAAATTAGATAAATAACTAATGAACAAATGAAATCATGTTAAAATGTGATAGTAACTTTGATGTTATCAACATTGCTAGGTAAGTATAGCTAAAAAAAGTACGGTAGGTATGAAGTAATATACCTACTGTCTGTACAATTTTGAAGATCATTATATGAAGAGCGTTACTGATGATAGTAAAAAAGAGTTGTCTACTCATTTTAGAGGCTACTATTGATTAAATGTAAATAAATGAATTTCAATTAAGCAATATAGATTTGGTTTCCAAGCTATTTCATCAGCAGAAAGAATGAAATAAATTCTGTTTTTGAGAAATGTGGGTAGTGTTTATTTGATTTTTTCATATTTTATCCATTGTCAATTTCATGAACCAGCAACGTGTGAACTTTTCTTTTTCCTTTTGGAATAAATGCACATGATTAGTTTAAAAAATACCGTAAAATGGGGTAACTTAGACCGGCGGGGTAACTTAGACCACTTTTCGTTTTTTTAACAAAAACCCCCACAACTCAAAAACTATTTGACATAGAAAAATTTTGTCAATGGGCATTAAAGGCCTAATACTGAGGCTACATAACACAATAGAAAGATTTAAAAAGTTTGCATATCTAATAGGATAAAAAATTGAAAATGTGACCCACGAAAAAAAGCTATCGTTTAAAGCCTGTCAGAGTACCCCCTCCAATTTTTTATTTTTTGGTTAAATAACTTCAGGTTTTGATGCATTGTAGTAGAACTCTTCTAGTTACATATGCAAATGACAAATTTTAGGAAAGTGTCATAGTTTGCAAATGGGGGGCGCCGCCCCAAAATGGGGTAACTTAGACCACCTAATGTCAGCCCTGACAGGGTAACATAGACCGGCTTGGAAGTTAATATAAAATTACCATATATAAAATATTTTATGTTTGACAGCCTATTTATATTTTTTCTTCATGTTTCAGACTCTACAGAGTCTTTATATATGGTAATTTTTACTTAATTTCCAAGCCAGTCAATATTACCCCATCAGGGCTGCCATTAGGTAGTCGCATTTTCCTCATTATGGGGCGGCGCCCCTCATTTGCAAACTATGACACTTTCCTCAAGTTTGTCATTTGCATATGTAACTAGAAGAGTTCTACTACAATAGACAAAAACCTGGAGTTATTTGGAGTTATTTTACCAAAAAATATAATTGATTTTACCACCCGGTCTAAGTTACCCCAGGAGCTGGGGTAACAAAGACCATCACTTTTTTGAAATTACATAAAGACTATGAGAGGCAGGAGCCAGCAATTTATGGTGAGTGAAGCTAGAGTATAGACCTGCATTTTGCATGTTACAATTCAAGTTTAATTTAGCTAGTAAAATAATGGCATCATTTATAAAAAAAGTGGTCTAAGTTACCCCATTTTACGGTATTGTATATGTTGTTTTTTATTTCACTGTGCTACAAGTGTCTGAAACTTCCATTCAGAAGTGTTCATTTCATAAATATTAAATGGAAAAAATTTTCACTGCTATAAAAATCACTGCCATATTTTTCTTTATGATGTAGGTAAATTTCATCTAATATACCATACCATATTGATTGATTTACTTCCCTTATTCACAAGTCTTCATTTATAAAAGTAGGTAAATTTCCCAGCAATGTTATTTGAGCCAATCACCTGAATCTCATTTAGGTGTGCTGAAAAAAAATAACTACTATCAATTTGGTCGAAAAAGTGGTATCCATGTATGTTTAGTTTTCTCAAATCATGTGAATTACTGTTTAATATGTTTAGCTGTTAATTTCTTTAGTGATATTCCTAAATCCAAGTGTGTATTTGTGCAGGCTAGGTGGCGTGGCTGAGGTGGGAGACTCCAGACGCTCTCATTTGAACGGCACAGCAAACTCCAAACCTCGGAGACAGTCTCTGATGAACGCTGAGGATGAAGAGAACAGAGACAGCTCGCGTGTGCGCAGAGACTCTGTCAGGATTGAAGGCAATGTTGCCAGAGGCGCGGCTGGTCGAGTGCGGCCGTATCCTTCTGATGATGAAATGCCACCAGAGGAAGAGGAAGAGGGGCAGTCCAGTACCTCTCTTCCCAAGGTTCGTCCTGAAATTCTTACTGAAAGTCTAGTGTTGACATGACCTTTGTTTGTTAATGTTTGTTATTAATGTTTGTTTGTTGTTAATGTATGTTCGTTGTTAATGTATGTTTGTTGATATTGTTCCCTAATACTTATTAGAAAAAATGAAACTTTTGAAAATTTTATTTACACATTCAAATGTTATGTATCGTTTTGTTGCTGTTGTTAGGGCATCTCGTAGAAGCTACAATATGGATCTAACAAGACTGTGGGATACACTCCAAAAATGCAGGTCGCTTGTGTTGTCAATTATTTTAAATAATTAACTTCCAATTACTATTTGGCATTTTTATTGATTTCACTCCATTGAAATCGAGGAATTTCATTTGATGGCTCTACTCGGTTTGGTGTAGGTATTTTTCCCACTGACTTTTAATTATTTGTACCTAAGCACAAATAATAATATGTGCCAAGTAATGCACACATGTTCCTGCATTCTAAGATAACTTGCCTCTATTAGTCTTATCATGTTTAACGAAAACATTCAAATTAATGTAATTTCTTACGATGTTGTTGAATTTTTCTGATATTAAAAATGTTATCAACTTTTGCTTGCAGCCTGTTGTGGCGTCAAGCATCAGCCGTGTTGTTGGCTCAAATTCCAGGCTGGAGGCTGCCACCTTAGCTACCGCCGACAGGGCCTCCAGAGACAGGTTTGTAACTGCCGCAAATAAGGATATTTTCATGGCCAGTTGAAAGGTTTTGGTCAAAACTTGGAGCAAGACAAAAGGCGAACTGCCTAAAACAAGGTTATGTTTCAAGCTAGAAATTAACGAATATGTTCTTGAAGATAGACAATGAGGATAGTTTGAAACTTTCATCATCTTGCAAAGTATACATAGATTTTATAATGTAAATGCTTGCTCGATGCTGACTTTTAAACTGGCTTCATTTCTCCCAGCATATTAAACTCACACATGCTTTTACATACGAGTGTGTAATGAAAAGTGTTTGTGTAGTCATGAAATTGTCAATTGCATCAAATTTCTTGGAATCTGATGCAAGTCTTTTTCCCAGGAATCGCCGCATGTTTGGAGCTCTTATGGGCACGCTCGTGAGCTTCAAAAAAGATGAAGCGAAGCTCAGAGACAAAGTAAGAGAAAAATGTTCATTGATGAAGCTTTGTGTTCTGTTAGTGATGGTATTAGTGAACTGCATTTAGCCCGTCGTATCTTTATATGTCAAATAGAATATTTTTGATTTCTTGAAGGTATTCTTGAATTTTTCCAAGTTATATATAATAATGTTGATTTAAATTTTATAGCATACTTGAGAAAGCTGTTATCGTGGATATTCAATTTCAATGTATAACTTGGTAATGAATTAAAATGAGGTTGGTATTATGGTCATCATTTAATTAACTGTAGGAGGAGCAACGAATGGCTGTGGAGAAGAAGCTTGAGCAGAAAGGTTTGGAGGAGCAGGAAAGAATGAAGAATGAGAAGCGACGGCTGTTGCATGAACGTCGCATGAAGCTGCAGCGCATGGAGCAACTCGCCGACCACGCCAACAGGGTCAAAGAGGTTTGTCAACTGTAGTGGGCATGTCCTTTATACTGATCACTGTACCTGGGTGAAGGTTCTTGCGCCCTAAGTGACGAATAAGTTACTACAGTTCGCGGTCCGCAGAGAAGAAAAGTTGGAATCCTTTCATAAGATAAGTATTGTGCAGACCGCCATAGTCGTGTAAATGACATTGAAGGAGTATCGGAGCTGTGAAGGGAATGGAAAAGTGCAATAAAAAATCGCGTTTGCCACTGTCTGCCTTCTGCTGTATGACTGCTTAAATAAATGCGGGAGTTCGTTACTTACAGTGTCTCAAGCACTTTTAAAACTTCCAAGATGAGGTATGTTAGGTTAGAGAAAGTGTAATGTGCGACCATATTTCGAATTTGTTATAACTGTTACGCGCAACATGTTTCTCACTCTTGTTAATCGTGTTGGGAACACTTCCTTGTAAGCTGAACATTTGATGATGTTATATCTGGGTGGTGTGTGTGCTCTCAAATATTTTTGTTTGTTGAGAAGTTCGCGCTAAATTCAAGTTAAGTTACCTTGCATTGACCCATCGTTACTGGTTATAAATTATTGCTCTGTCTTCTATGTGGTGAAAGAATGCCTTGTTTATATCTGACTACGTTGAATTGGGATTCGTACGTTCTAAAGTTGATCTTTCAAAAAGAATATGTGCAAAAATTTGAAGAGAATCTCTGTAAAAATATATACTTTAGATTCATCTTATGCTCAAGCTTTCAATCTTTTTATTTCTTATACTTTCATTTTATTATTCAGCACGAGAAGTGGGCAGACTATCAGCTACAGCTGACACATTTCATCCGCACCAAGGCATCGCCTCCTATTTTCTGGCTGCCCAAGCATCCTCTGCGTGCCACTGATGACCTTATCGACGCCACGTCGGAGGGAATACAGCGTTAGTATTTTTTGTCTACCTAGATTATTGGTTTGAAGTTATTCAATATGAGTAATTCTATTCATTGCTCTGAAAAATATATGCATATCGTCCCTAGTCGATCCATGAACTTTTTAAAGTCAGCCATAGAATGTAACTACTTCATAGTCCTAATAGCTTTCCTTATTAATTGTTCAGCCTTATAATAACCTGGTTGTTCGGACCGTGCTGGCAAGTTTGTTATAACGGCTCTTTGTGGTAGAGTTTATTGAACTCTACTTAGACGAGTGATAGTTGTAAATTTCTGATCGTAACAAGGATGCCAAAAAACTTCACCAAAATATTACTCCATGGATCTTGCTTCATTATTTTCATCATATTAGATTTGCAATTTCTTCCCCATATGAATGTGGGATGAATTTTTTTTTGTGTAGCGATAAATATAATGAATCCCGAACTTTCAACCTTGAGTTTTTCCAAAATGACGAATAACTCGACTGTCTCGACATTATCGTATTCAGAATTAAGTCAGAAATTGATTGCTGTTAAAAGACGAACGCATTGCATATGTGATTAATGTTTGTGCAGAGGAGGTGTCATCGCGACGGAAGGCGCTGGAGCGGGAGCTTCGGGAGCTGACAGAAGGCCTCAACGAAAAACTTCACCCACGCAAAAATGGTCGGCAAATTAAAAAACTTTGCTTTGTATAAATTCTTCATTCAAACTATTATTCAATTTCCTACGTTGAGACAACTCAACCTTCAAGAGCTGCTTGCTAGATTTGATTAATGCTGTGCCTTTATTGTTTTCATGTCTATGAGGCTTCCTCTAAAAAGGAAAACATTTGGTTGTGTTAACCAAGGTGAAAGCATTTTCTTTTTCGTCTCGACTTACGATCAAAATTTCTGTATTTCAGATGAGTTGTCTGGCTCAGAAGAGGAGGGTGAACTAGAGTACAGTGATGGTGAGGCAGGGAGGTCGGTGGTGAGGCGAGGTAAAGGTAAGGAAGTTGACTCGTTAGTGGACCGTTCAATGGACGCTAGGGACATGTTGCTTGACAGTAGGAGACAGAGAGCTAACGGTGAAGCACTGGACCGCAAGCGTAAGAGGAGTGAGAGTGATGTGCTGTGTGGTAGAATGGTGGTGCAGGTGGGTGGTGGTGATCGTGTGGTGGCAGTGGTTGACAACAATGGACCCCGTGGTGGTGATACTGGTCTGCAAAGAAAACAGGAGGCGGCATCTACTGGCAATGTGATGGGACTAAAGATCAAAGTAGAGCGAGAAGGAGGTAATTCTGTAAGAGAAAGTAGGAAAATAACTATCGAGAAGAATGATGGAAAATCAACTCCTGAAAAATCAAATAAACGTAAACTTAAGGAAAGTTTTGCCAACGATATTGATGATGAGGTGAGTATGATGCGCAGGCGCATTGTCGAAAAAGCGCGCAAACTTGTCAAGAGCGAAGGAAACGAAGAGGCTAGGATTGTTCAAAATGGCAAAGCTGTTGATGAGAAGAAAGCTAGGAAACGTAGCTCCCAGGAGAAAGCAGAGGAAATTCGATCAGAGGGTGTTGTAACTTCTTCAGAAGTTGCAAAAGTTGTTAAAGAAGAGGCAGGAGAGGATGGAGCTTCAAAAGGTAGTGAGAAAACAGATGATAAATCTACTGAGACAAGTGCCGTTTCAGAAGCTAACGAAGAAGAAAACAACAAAGATGCTGAAGGAGACTCGACCTTGGATGAAATCGGAGCTCATGTGGAGGAAGAAAATGTACTGAAAGTACACGTTGAATCTGAAGCTTTGGGAAACGGAGAGAACGAAGAAGGTGCAGTGTCTATTGACGAGCTACAATTGACAGTAGATCCTAAAGATTCTCTGATGATGGAAGCTGCTGTTGAGAAAGAGAGTTCCACGCCTGTTGTACCCCCCAAAACAGATAAACATCGGAGAGATCAACAGAAAAACCAACATGGATCTAGTAAGACCCATCAATCAACTACAACACGCAGTGACCGCGATAAGAATGCAAGTTCAAGCGAGACTCAGACCAGCAAGAAGCCACGTTTAGATACAACAGCTCTCAAGCAAGATTTGCTGGCCATTGCACGTTCTAATAAGGAAGTGGGTGATGTGCGCCATCGGAAGTCAACACATGCAGCCAGTAGCGTAGATTCATCAGTGCAAAAGAAGTCCAGACGCGAGGATGTTGATGACAATTTAGATGAAAATAAGAAGAGTTCAACGGTGGATAGCGAGAAGCATCAAGAATTGTCGAATCCTAAGCCCAAGAAAATGGCCTTGTCGGATAATTTTCAAATAACTGTTGTCAACCCATCAGCTGAGAAGAAAAAATCTAGTGTTACCGAGCCAGCAGCGTTGGAGGAAAGAAGCGAGAAGCGAAAGGATCTTAAGCAGACAAGCAAGAAGAGTGGAAAAGCTAGAGATGAAAATGTGACTGACGAAGACCGGAACACTGTGCAAATAAAAGATAATAAATCCTCTGGCAGCTCAAACGAAATTCGAAAGTCCAGTGAAATTCAGGTTAAATCTCGCAGAGATGAAGGAAAGAAAAACAAACCAACACCGTCAGATTCTGCCATTAAAAGCAAATCAAGTTCGGTGAAAAGTCGGCCAGTGCCCAAGGAGGTTGTGAAACAGAGCAGCAAGAGCAGCAGTCGCCGCAAGCCCACTCCTGTGGAAGATGACAAACGAAGGAAACGATCAAGTAAACGGGATTCTTCCGAAGAGGATACAGATGATTCATCAGATGAAGATTCGTCGGAATCCGATTCTTCGTCTGACAGTAGTTCAGACTCAGATTCTAGTGACGAATCGGACCAGGAACCGCGGAAGACCTCGACGAAGAAAAGCTCAGGCTCCAGTACTTCGGGGCGTAGTAACCGTCACCGCGACGAGAAAAGTGAGAAGCTGAGCAGCGCAGGCAGGAAGGCATCGAAGAAGTAGGTAGATATTTGAGTGAATGTTATGAATGATAGGATGTGCTGACTATTGCAAAAGCGTGTATTTTTGCTCTGAATAATTTCATTTGTTAAGTATAAAATGAAATTTAAGTGACGTGACAGTAATAATTTCTAAATTCTTAGGTTGTGTTGGTAATTGCCGTTTTAAACAACGTATTTGTTTAGCTGTAAATAGAATTAGCATATACGTTTCATTTTGCGTGTGGACATGCACTTGACTCGCAAGCTTGACTGACTACTCGCATCATCCGCCCCGGCCTCATTGAAGTGTATTCCTGGTGAGTCTTGAAGTCTGGGCATTATCTTGCTGTGCCGCCGTTCGTAGTCGTCGGGATGTAATGTGAAACTTCTTCGAACAGTTGTCGAGCGATTGCTTCAAAGCTCATGGACTTGTCTGCATTCTAAAAATAAAATGATTATCGAGTATGTTCGCGCCATCTAACATTAATCACTTCACGGGAAGGCACGCCAGATTCAGTGTGTCGTGAACGAGTCATTTACAAAATTAAACTTTGATAATTCTATTGTTTTCATGCCTCATACTCTAGTATTAAAGATTTTTTCTTGAAGAGATGTACAGTAAATAACGGACAGATGACAATTAGCATAACTGAGAGTAGTTAATGGATGTCGTCGATTGTCGTGTTTTCGTGTGAGGTACAAAATAAAAGTTTCATTTATGAGAGCTTGAATTTCTTTTATTATAAATCAAACAATGATGTTTTGAAAAGTATCAATTATTTCTGTACAACTATAAAGCATTTTATATCAGATGAAGAAAAATTTGGACATTGATTTTCGAATTTTTCATGCTCTGCAAGGGGCCTAAATCCCACTTACGACTATATTGTGGAATCATTTTTTACCAGGCACAATAAAATTGCGATTTGACAAATATTGTACATGTTTAATTCTATATCCGAGCCAGACCGGTCAGTTTTAAATCCAGTCTTCATCAGACATCCGTTCCCGGTAGGGCGGCAGTAGGAATTATCTGCTGTTTACTGTTGATTATTGGGGAGCGAGAGGAGAGTGTTGGCACCGGATGGCAGATAGGTCACGTTCCTGTTCTTGGAGAGCCTGCGACACAAATTTGTACACTTCAGTGTTATTCTACCATAAGTGAAGAGCAGTCCAGAAAATCAGCTATTCGATCCGTTTTAGGGACCAGCTTTAACATCAGTTGAATGACACGGGAATAGACGCAAAAGTGAATCTTTTCCATCATTTTTGAATAACAGATATAAAGAAGATTTAATTCAATTCACTGCTCTATTTGCTTTCAAGCTTTAGCGTACTTGTAACATCTATTATATGAATCTCAAGAAGCCACCTTCATTCTTTTTAATAATTCTGTCATGGTTAAAAAAAATTGAAATACTTTAGGCCGTGATAGGATCAGGGCAAAATGAAATACCTGTAGGCTATATCTTCGGCAGTTTCAATTCTCCTGAGTTCAACAAGACCTTCACCAGCTTCGCCGAAACTCTTGGCCAGCAACTTAGCAGCTGAGGCCTCTCCATCAGCGATGATGATGGCAGCTTTCTTTTCTTGCTCCGCCTACAGGGGGGGGGGGGGAAGAGATCAGTAACGAGTTAATAAAAGTATAAATGATTCGATTATTATCAAAAGTCTTGTCTTATAAATCATTGATCAATTGAAAATTTACATCATGATGTAGATTTACATGTATATCTAATAATCAGTAGGCTCGAAATAGCATGAACAGCTGAATGAAGAGTAACGATTAATTATGATTCTATTCAAGGAGCTCTGAAGAATACTTATGTTCCTAAAGAATTGGAGGGAAGATTACTTCATTACTAACCATTTTCGTTCAAATTTGAATAAAACGAAAATTTGTATAGATAAAACATTCGATATGTAAGTCGGGTATGTCATCTCGCTAATATGAACTATGCTTAGAATGATTAAATGTACTTTTTCAATACGAAAGACAACAAATGCGCTTACAATTTTTAATTATGAAAATGTCGATAAGTTTGCCATGTAAAGACAAGAGATCGTCGTACCTTCTCGACGAGGAACTTAGCTCGCTCTGCCTCTTGCTGAGCAACTTGCTTCAGCTCGACGGCTTGGGTGAATTCCCGGCCAAAGGTGAGATGTGTCTGAGAGGATCAATTTTATCAGAATCAACAAATAAACTGACAAGAAACAGTGTGATGTTTAAAAAATAAACTATGAAATAGCAATAGCATTCATCTCAGTCAAAATGACCTTTCACTGAAACTAATTAATAAAAATACATGTATGTAGCTGAAATGATTAATGTTCAATATTATTAGATATATGTTAACGCCCCTTCAGGAATCCTCAGCTAAAGACGAGTGACTTACGATACTAATGTCGTCAAGCACGAGGCCGAACTGCTTGCAACGCGCGGTCAGATCGAGGCTAACATTTTGGGAGACTTTCTCACGTTGTGTGATGAGCTCACCAGCGTCATACCGAGCCTGCAAGTAAAGATAACTCGATATCAAACAAGAGTACAAATGGCTACCATCCCGTAAGAGAACATTGAACTCAACATGCGTTCGCTGCACACAATTCATCACAATCATCTGCATTCTGCAAGTATAATGACTACTGAGTTAGAAGAAAATACTTAGTAGGTAGTAGTTAGAGGTCGTTCTTATTTAGATCGCATGTGCATAAGAACTACCTGGTGCAAACCGCCCTGTTCCCTAACAAGTCTTGAAATTTTACAAAGAAAACTTGACGAAAAAGTAATGCAATTCCAGTCATTTCTAAAACAATTACCAACATATTTTAGGAGAGGTTGAAAACAGGAGATGCAAAGTTATAACCTGCAAAAAAAAAAAAAAAAACGGTGACGCCGCTTGACACAAGAGATTGCAATCGCTTTTTGATAAAATATTAACGAGTCCTCGATTTCTTTGTCTATCGATTCTTTGTCTGATATTAATTAATTTCAGATATTAACGAGTGCTGATGAGTAAATCGTTAGTAAAACATCAGGTCCCAGCAGTCCCATCATTTAGTATGAATTATATAGTATATTTCATGATTAATTATACTAAGAATTATGTATACAGTGAATGCAAAATTAAAAAATCGGTTTCTAATCTTATTGCTTGGCGAAGCTAGCCAGCTATTTACTAACCACAACAGCCTTTAGAACTTCGTTGGTGATGGAGGGCAGAACTCTGTCCTCGTAGTCCTCGCCGAGTGTAGTGTAAATGTTGGGCAGGGCAGAGGCAAGAGGTCGGAACAGCACACGCAGAGTGATGTTCACTGTCTGCAGATCTGTGGTGTAAAGTTCATGGTGATTTTATAACCTTAATCTGGATTCATTTTTATAAGTGTATACAAGGCTTATGAAATCACAGAATATACGCCACCATATTTTTTTTTTGGGTTCCAAAGTCAAAGAGGTGAATGAGCACTACATAAATTTGAGCCACGCTGAAAAAGAAAGTTGGTAATATTACTTACTAATTACCAGTTCCTAAACTTCATCAATTACAAATATGCCATGGCCAAAGGTCTAGAAAAAGAAACTGAAGGACAAAATTCTGAGATACTGGTTCTCACATTGCTGGAGATTGTTCATCTTGAGAAATGCCACGATCACCAGCTGGTATAATATAAATGAGCAGGTAACCCCATACCTTTGGAACCGGTGATCACAGGGACGTTTCTTGGTCGTGTCCTGGTATCATAAATGATGGGCCGCTGGACCCATGGAATGAAGAAATGTGTGCCTTCACCAATGACAACTTGTTTCACTCCAGCAAATCTATCAAAAATCACAGCTCGGTGACCAGCATCCACTGAGGAAAAAAAAGAAACATTCATATTACTGTTTATAGATTAACCCTAAATTCTTGTGTTCAATTGCTCATGAAAACAAAATTAGATTTTGAATGCTTCAACTAGTGATGAAGTGAGACTCGCAGGCAGTAATGGACTCAAACTCCCAATCAATTTTGTTAACTGATGTTCAGTAGAACAACACTAAAATTTTGCAATTTCAGCTGGTTCTATAAGAGACATCGATTGGTCATATCACCAAGCTTACACTGATTGAATATGTAGTTTGAACATAGCAATTAATTTCATTGGGTAGATGGTCTCTGTAAATGAGTGTGAATTTATTCAATGTACCATCCAAAAGATGAATCACAATTACTCATCAAAAAGTATAATTAAACAAATTAACAGAATAATTACATTTCTACCAATTTTCATTAGGATTAAACTGAGAAGACATGAATAAACAAGGAAAAATTGTCATTATTAAGTAAATAAGTAACCAAAAGATAAAAAATATTTACAGGCTTATTCTAAATGAAGGACCCAATTTAATAAATTTGTATTTTTTTAAGTTTGAATTAAAAATGAATAATTTACCCACCAGTTGAAAGAAGGCTTAATTACTTTTACACATTTATATATGTTCAATATGTCCTCCTTGTGCTGCACGGCAACACCTAAACGGTAGCCGAACTCACCCCACACACAAGGAAGCATATCTTCAGTTACTGAGTGCACTGTAGCAGTGATACGGTTATTCTGATCAACCAGAGTTGATCAGAACAGCGTAAACAGCTCAGAGTGGGACGTAAACAGCTTTCTTGACACAACCCCTTTAGAAATAGTCACATGGGGGCAAGATCAGGAAACCTCGCGGCGTCACTGCTGCGGTGCACTCAGTAACAAAGATACGCTTTCTTGTGTGTGAGACGAGTTAGGCTTTCATTTCGATGTTTGCCGTGAAGCACAAGAGGGACATATTGATCATTTATGAATATCTAGAGAAAAAACTTTGAATCTTTCTTTTTCCATTAGTGAATGAATTATTTGTTTTGAATTTATACTTGAATAAATACAAATTTATTAAATTTTGTCCTTCATTTAGATTTTAGAATAATGCTGTATATTGGAATCAAGCAATTGAACATTAAAAAAAATATTTTCATTCATGGTCTTGTGAGATTCTTTGCTGAGAATGTCTAAAAAGTTGACCAACAACAGAACAACTGTCAATGGGATTCTTTTATGATGAGCAACCTCTCATCAATATTTAGAAATTATTTTAATTCAAAGCTTCAATTAGAAGTTGGTCAACACATTGTACAACAACACATTGAAAACAGCAGACTCGCTACAAGGTTCATGTAGATGATAACACTTGGATTATGGAATTATGGACCAAAACTCACCATTGTAGAGAGCTGAGTTGACAACACCACCAACAACAGCTACACCAAAGCCAAGCTGGCCCATTCTTGTGAAGAGCTGTGCTAATTGAGCCATTTCCAACTTTTACTGAATACAATAAAGTTAATCTGTAACACAAACTTTTACCTTTATAAAAAAAATCAAACTTTTACCTTTATCAAAAGTATTTCACTAGCAAACACTATACAAAACTACTCAAATAGTGACTTTAAGTCTGACAAGATAATATTCATAATTGCCATTGTGGTTTTTGAACAATTAAAATAAATTTATAGAAATGCTACATAGGGTGGCAGGGAAGGTGACAAGAATTTTGAAACTTAAAATTTTCAACTTTAAATAGCACATGGCACAATGAGAAGCAATTAATTGAAGAGCAACCATCAGGGTTTCCACATTTCATGAAAATCTACTGCACAATGAAAAAAATTACAATCTACAGCTACAAAAAAATTAATTACTCACTTGTAAACAACACTGACAAACAATGAGTTCTCATCTGCCACTTCAATTGTCAACAATGAATTAATTATTTGAGTCGAGTAGTCTCAACCAAATTATTCTAATATAACATGAATTAGATGCCGAAAATTTTTTTTAACATTGTTTCTAGTGTTCTGAAAAATAGGGCAGTGTAACTCCAATACTGCCAGTTAGTCTGCTTCATAGTTTTGTTGAATGGCTTTCAGAAAAGCAGCAGAAGATGGAATTTAATGGAATCCAGGATATCAAAAGATTCCATATTTATCTTAAATGTGTCAATTTTGAGCTGGGAGATTTCAGTATCAAGCATTGGGCAGCAGGGTTGGTGATTTTTTTTTATTTAAAAAAAATCAAAAAAAAAAATCAAAAATCAATGATTTTTTGTTGATTTTTTCATGATTTTTTATTTATTTGATTTTTTTTTCAGCTTTTTGTCTTTTTGAAGTGTTATTTTTTATGTTGCAATTAGCCTACTAACAATAACAGTATATGGATCATAATGGATGGCTAAAAAGGGCACTTATTGCCTTCAATAATGGCCAACAGGCCAAGGTGGTGTTTAGTGTTTACCACTTAGGGATTTTTGGGTAAACAATTATTGATAAGTCTATTCATTAGCTTTGTAAAGTTTGTATGGAGCAAGGTAATGAGCTAAATTTTGACCATTTAACTGGCTTCAATATACAAAAATACTTCAGGAATGCAGATCTCTAAACATTGAAAAGTCACATAGTAACAGATAGGTAGCTGATAGCACAGTGCACAGCACTATCAATAGATCTACTAGTTTTATGTCCTATAAATCTACCAGACTTTACCCTCTATACACTTTATACTTTACCCTCTCTCTATATATTTTATATTTAGTCTTATAATTGTAATTATTTTGTTTCTAGTTTTAAATTCACATATTTAAGAGAACAGGGTGGGGGCAGAACCAATTGAGCAGTTTTGAGGTAAAATAAAAGAGTAATGGAGGTACACAAAGAAGAAAGTTTATTTTCCTAGAGGTTAGCATAACATACCATTTAGAATACCGTAAAATGGGGAAACTTAGACCACTTTTTTTCTTATAAATGCCATTTTCTTACTAGCTAAATTAAACTTGAATTGAAACATGCAAAATACAGGTCTATACTCTAGCTTCACTCACCATAAATTGCTGGCTCCTGCCTCTCATAGTCTTTATGTAATTTCAAGAAAAGTGATGGTCTTTGTTACCCCAGCTCTTGGGGTAACTTAGACCGGGTGGTAAAATCAATTATTTTTTTTTTGGTAAAATAACTTCAAATAACTCCAGGTTTTGGTGCATTGTAGTAGAACTCTTCTAGTTACATATGCAAATTACAAACTTGAGGAAAGTGTCATAGTTTGCAAATGGGGGGCACCACCCCATAATGAGGGAAATGTGACTACCTAATGGCAGTTGACTGGCTTGGATATTAAGTTAAAATTACCATATATAAGACTCTGTAGAGTCTGAAACATAAAGAAAAAACAAATAGGCTGTCAAACATAAAATATGTTATATATGGTAATTTTATATTAACTTCCAAGCCGGTCTATGTTACCCCATCAGGGCTGACATTAGGTGGTCTAAGTTACCCCATTTGGGGGCGGCACCCCCCATTTGCAAACTATGACACTTTCCTAAAATTTGTCATTTGCATGTGTAACTAGAAGAGTTCTACTACAATGCATCAAAACCTGGAGTCATTTAACCAAAAAAATAAAAAAATTGGAGGGGGTACTCTGACAGGCTTTAAATAATAGCTTTTTTTTGTGGGTCACATTTTTAATTTTTTAACCTATTAGATATGCAACATTTTTAATTTTTTAACCTATTAGATATGCAAACTTTTTAAATCTTTCTATTGTGTTATGTAGCCTCAGTATTAGGCCTTTAATGCCCATTGACAAAATTTTTCTATGCCAAATAGTTTTTGAGTTGTGGGTTTTTTAAAAAAAAAACGAAAAGTGGTCTAAGTTACCCCGCCGGTCTAAGTTACCCCATTTTACGGTACTTATCTTTTGAAAACAATATCTGGAAGATGGGGGCCGTTTGCCCAACACACTGTTGGAGTCATTCTCAGAGGAGGGAGTAACCGTAACAGTGAATTCCGATCGCTATGCTGCAATGTTGCAAAATTTCTTGCAGCCCATGATGGAAAACATTGCTGAAACTGAAGCATTGCGAGACATGTGGTTCCAGCAGGATGGGGCTACAGCTCACATAGCCCGAATGTCACTCAATGTTTTGAAAAGCATGTTTCCCGGACGTCTGTTGTCTCTGAGGGGTGATTTACAGTGGCCTGCAAGGTCACCTGATTTGAGCATTTGCGATTTCTTCCTTTGGAGACATCTGAAAGAAAGGGGTTAAGAAGTCGCCCTCACACCCTACCACTGCTAAGGGAATGGATTATTGCAGCAGAGGTTATGGCCATACATCGCCATATGCGTGAACGTGCTGTATAAAACTTCCGAGAACGACTCCAACAGTGTGTTGCAGCTAACAGACACATCTTCCTGATATTGTTTTCAAACATAAGTATTTTAAATGGTATGTTATGCTAATCTTGAGGAAAATAAACTTTCTTCTTTATGTACCTCCATTACTCTTATTTCGCCTCAAAACTGTTCAATCAGTTCTGCCCCACCATGTATAAGCTAGCTAACACATTTAAATTGTATATTATAATCAATATATCACAAATAGTCAAATAGTTAAAGACTACTTATAGCCTTATAAGAATTAGCTAAGCTGCTAGCTACGTACAATCTATTGCACACTTGATGCCTCTGTACCAAAACATTCAATTTATTGGAACCTAATACACACTAAAGGCAACAAGTTTATATACCAATTTGTCACTCATAGTACATTTATACTAAACCATGAATAACAATACCGGTACCTCAATATAAATTAAAGACTGCCACTCAATATATTTAAATATATGAATAAATAAAAAAAATCATGATTTTTTATATAAAAAAATCAAGTGATTTAATCACATGATTTAATCATTGCCAACCCTGTTGGGCAGAGTTGAAAATTTTTTACACTCTTCCCCTTTTTGAGCTCTACAAGTAATGAGCAGACCATCTGCCATCACAACCAGCAACTTAGCAAGTATCATAGATACCAGCACAATTCAAATTATCCGAAATATTACTAAAATCTTGCATCTCCAAAGCAATAAATTTGCAATACGTTCAGAATCTTGCAGCCTGTTTGTGCACTGTGCAGTTTTGTTTACAATTACATTTACATAATGGGTAATTCATCTAGCTTCCAAAAAATTGCAGTTTTGAAAATTTCTGGAAAGCTTTATTGGTGCTATCACTGCTATGAAAGGTAGATATATTCAACAACTGAATAACAGCATTATCATAGATATTGGATACAATTTTGAACCAGTCCAGACTCCAGAGCGCAGTGAATTTCTGGGGCATAGTGAGTTAGTGACAAACCTGAGATTTTTTAGAATAAGTTCATTTTTAATTTCCTAATTTTCTCGAAATTTGAACAAATTTCTTATGCAAGATAATGATGGTATCCATGATACTTTACTGGTCTACTTATATGACTCAAAAATGAACTTGAGGCTGAAGGAGTGTCTAAAAAAACTCTCTGCTTTGCCACTATGCCCCGGGGACAACAATGAGACTTTTCTAGTCATCTTCAAGTGTTTTTTGAGTCCTATAATTAGAGCAGTAAAGTATCACAAATAGGGTAAACGCGGTTTATTCCGACATCGTGAGTAATTCGTCACCTCTCTAGTTTTTCCTTTATATTAAGCTTTCTTTTAGTTCCATGCGTTCGTTGATGGTTGAAATGGTGACGTCATACATTTGCGCGTCAAACTACTGCCAAAACACTAGGTCTTGGCCATCTAGCAGGAAAATATTCAGATCCAAAGAGAGACAATGCACGCTACCCAGTGAGATCATTGAAAAATGTGTCAAATTTGACAGTTGACCTTGCTCTACCAAATAGTGAATAACTGTTTGTATAGGAAGAATATTATGGTTCGAGACTTTTAAATACATCTGTGAACAGTGTGGAATTCTGTATAGGTAATATATTCTCATGTCAATATAAGAAAACGTATCGAAATACCAACCCTACCACCGCGTTACACCACCTTCCACTGCAATGAAAATTGATGAACTGAGCACATTTGAAACGGCTGTACTTCCGAAATCGCGCGTGGTTTGAAATCCAATCCCGTGTTGCCAACGACTAATCAAGTTAACTAGTCGTTTATCTGTAGGCTAGCGGACACATTTTTGCAATTAATACGTTCTAAAATAAAAAAAAAACACATCCAGCTTCATAAAAAATTCTCACGATTGGACAACACCCACAAAGTTTTCGATTTCACACAAAATTATGAGATAAACTTCGACTCTTTCACTGCATACATTCACATCTGTCTCTTATACACATCTAGATGTGTATAAGAGACAGTCATTACTCAGCGTAAATGGCTTTTCATTAAAAATTACCCGGCGACGCATCTTTAAAATGGCCGGCGACGCTTTGGGCTTGAAAATCCATATATTGCCGACGCTGCATCCACCCTCTGCATAGTGGATAATAGCCATAATACCTACTACGGTACTACCAAGTATTGCCTAGTGCCTACTGCTACTGACTGTCTTGTCCGGCTGCCTGCGCCCGGCAACTGGCTCCAGCCTCCAACTCCAACAGTCATGGAATTGGAAGTTTGGAACTTAGGTACAGACTACAGTTAGATGGGATGGGATCAGGAATTAAATTTGCTACCAGAGCTTTTATTTACTAAACGATTTCTTACCTTATATTAGCCGAGCATCCAAGTCCAACTACCTAACAACTATTGATATCTTAAACCTTAAGGACAGTCTGTCCATAAGGTTTAAGATATCAATAGTTGTTAGGTAGTGTACATACCGTACCTATTTCTATGCCTCTGTCCTGGAGACCTGGACAGAGGCATAGAAATAGGTACGGTATGTCAGAGAACAGAGACTACACATCGCTCACAGTCAGACAAGAAATAATAAGATCTTACAGTTTAACTCTTATCATTTGATTTATAATTATACCTCGTTAAGTTTCATGAGCAGGGGGCCCCAGGGGCCAGGGAGTCATAAAGTAATGAGAAATTTAACATACTTAGCGACAAAAAATGCATAAAAATTTAACATCCAAATAAGAGAACTAACAAATTGCATTCAAATACTTATTATACAGTTTTGATGTACGTAATAGGCATGCATACATCAAACATCATACATTATAAACTAAGGTACATACAACAAACCGGCAACCTGAAGCGTGCGCAGTGCCAATCGTTGTTCAATCCGTGATGGCATTATGCTGCTTCTCTAGGAAATGATGGAGGATTTAAACATTTAAATTTGCATCACCAATGTACGACAGACATAAACTATATTTTTAACAGTCTTACGCGCGTTTCGTTAAGGGCCAGGTGTGTCCTATTTATTAATTAATATTATTCAGGCCTATCGATACATATATATTATGAAATAATAAATCAAAACTGATGAGCAACAGAAAATCTTGGTGCAAAAGTTATTGAAAGATATATAAAGAATAATATTTATTGAAATAAAAAGAGCATCAAAATTATTTTGCTCGTTTAATTCTACCGGTAGTCCTAAACGATGTTCTCAGACTCATTCAGTAAATATTTAATGCGGGAATTTTTTTCTTACAATAAACTCAGATAGTTTCATAATTTATGTAGATCAAGCTTCACTTATAAGAAAAAATTGTAATGTTCATTTTTAAACATCAACTGACGTAATAGCTGATGAGTTAACCACATCGGCAAATGGGACGAATTTCTAAATTAAGTTTTCCACTCATAAATGCATCAAATAGAAACCGATTAGGTTCAGATAGATAAAAAAAATGTTATTGTCTTTAGCTTCGACTCTAATTAGCGCGCTAAACGCTAAGGTTGAGCAGGTTTTTCACTCATAATTTCGTCAATTTCGATGGCGGCAGGGTGGCCCAATGGTTAAAGTTCAGAGTACCAAGATTGGCGGAGAGAGGCGCGGGTTCGATCCCCGCTCTGTGCATTAATTTCTGGTCAGAATCGGCAAGGAGGCCGGGCGGTTAAGCAAAGCAGACTTGAAGCAGCGAGTTGCGAGTTCAAGCCCGCAACAAGCTGTGGATGTTCTGCAATGTTAAGAATCGGCGATAAGCCTACGGCCTAATAAACGCTGAAACCGCTTTATTTCGCTATATATAAATCGGAACCGATCGCGACCTAATTAACAACGAATGTATTTATTGTGACGACGCTCTTGCAAATTTTGTTTGATTTTTTTTGTCTGCTTCGTTTTCACGTAGTGACCGAAATGCCAAGTTAGTAAAGCGTGCAAATGGGGCTATAATTAAGCGTGTAGTGCATTACGTGAAAACGAAGCTGTGCAAAAATAATTTTGACAAGGCTCGGAAAAGTGTAAAGTGAATAAATAGCTTCGTTGTTGATTCAGCCAAGATCGATTTCGATAAGAAACGTGTATTCGTGGAAAATCTGCTAAAACGTAGCGTTTAGCGTACTAATTAAAAGCAAAGTGGCCAAAAACAAAAAATTTTGTCGATGCCAGATAAGTGGAAAACCTGAAAATTATTCCCAAAAGTGTCGTGGTGATGAGTTGACCCATATTAACAGAATGCTGTCATATGACCACGCCAACTCAAAGTTTTATGTAAAATTTTGTTATCTGGTCAAGATGATTACGAAATACTAACTGTAAGCACATGCTAGTAAGTTTTTTTTTGTTTTGTAGCGGTGTTCAGGCCGAAAATAGATACGATAACCTTTTACAAATTAGATTGACGAGAAAAAGACGAATTGCTACACTCACAGGCAATTTTGCTTCCAAAATTTCAAGTAGATACATGACGTACGAACAAAAATATTTTTGACCTATCCAGTCAAGTTTAATTTTGAAAAACCGGCGGAGCAAACTATTACAAAGAAGAGAAACTGTGCACAAGAGGTTATCGAAGCAAGCTGTTACAAAGCATTCGCATCCTAAAAATTCGATCAAAGGTTTATTTCACCCAGAGATATTTACAGAATGAAGAGCTAAAGCAATATCATTTGGTCATAGAAGCCGCACGACGCATCAAGACTCAGGAATTGCAACAATATCTTATCAATAACGATGTCTGAGATATTAGTACATTTCTCGACAACATATCAAAAAATTAATCAGACTTTCACTACATCTAAGAATAAAGGAAAATAATTCAATTAGCATAATATGCATCTAATAATCATTAATATATTCGTCAAGTTGGTAACAATTTTTATGAAAATAAAATTTAATATAATTATACGTTCGTCAATGTTTTCTCAAAGTAGCAACACAACTTATCATAATAAGCAATTGTTATTAATGACCGAATGTACTTCGTGAGAACAAGAATGTGGAAGAATATCTACGAATCTTCGGTCATTTTGAGAATGATTTCTACTGCTTCAGGGCCCATACTTTCAAAAAAAGTTAAGAGATCGTAAGTCCATCAGCCAATCATTGACGGCCACGCAAGCAAAATCCACCAATCATAGACAAGAAAATGGAGCGTAAGTATGGTTAGCAAGTAGCACAACACCCAGCCTGACCACAACTGGGTTAAGGTAAGAGTTTTATATTTTCATAATAAGTGGCGCGTTCAGAAGCCGGTGAAATTGTGTATTGTGAGCCACGACCATTGTTGATTAATTGAGTCTAAATTACATTTTGGTCCGAGGTTTCAGAAGCCTTCATACACAAGGATCATTAATAAAGAGTACAATTTCGATATCTTAGGGAACACTGAACTTATCATCTAATTAATGAAATCTCATTCAAACATACATGGATATTTAGGTTAATAAACAGTATTATGCCATAACAATCTTACCATGTAGGCTAGAGCTGAAGTTTATGCCGTATAATCGAGTCGTCAACAAGCATAACCATGCAGGTTATTTATAAGCGGTATAGACAACACACAACGAATGAGCTTATCAACGCAATAAGCGAGCCTATCAGGTACACGTAATCTCTAAGCGAAAGCTTCTAAGCAGCACCATGCAGATTATACAAAATACTTAGATCAATACTTGAACGATAAAACATTGAAAAATGTAACTTAAAACGCACGACAACATACGAGTTTCGGCCGGCATTTAAGAACAAAATTTTTTACCTGCAAAAATATATTGCATTAGTTTAACACTTAGGAATAAAGCAGTACAATCATTTTGAAAATGATTGTAATATATTATTATAATTCCTTATTATTATAATTATAATTCCTTAGGAAGAAAGCAAGGCTTTATGATATAGCAGAAAAACCAGGCTTTTCTGTCGATATTGGCTTCAATATTTCCGCCGTAGAGAGCTAAGAACCCCAGCTTCATCACAGATAAATTTTATGAAAATAGGCGCGTTAAACGCATAACAATTTGGCCAACACTGTAAAATCTGGGTCGTACATATCGATTAACTGCAGGTACTCCGTAGATACCAGTTGAACGTAGATGCCAATAGACTGTAGAATATCAGTGCACTATTACCGCCCACTGGCCGCTGATATCAGAGGGTCGTAGATACCATAGAGATACCAGTAGACTGAATATACTCCGCTGATGATCTACAGATGTCTGCATATGCTTCTCTCCATCACTGAATGTATCCCCATACAAGGTAAGTCCGGGCATCAGTAGAACGCCTGGATGCCAGTGATGGCTCGACCCAGGATAAGGGCGTGAACGTCGTGCGTTCCTGTCATGCACGAGAAAAATGAGTATTCAATGAGGTGGCATAGGTAATTTATTAATCATTGAACCCGCGAACAAAATCTTGCAAAATCATCTTACAAAAACAACAATGAGACATTTTTGGATTTAATGCACATGACAGTGTCGATAATATCGCGAAAAAAAAAACAATCAGTGTACACTGTAGAACTAAGCAGAAAATTACAAATAACACTGCATTCACCCTCGCACCATTCAACTGCCTCCAGGTTCATGCAGTGCCTGATGACGCGGCGCTACACTCACCCTCGTACGTGTTGACGGCCTCCAGGTTCATGCAGTGCCTGATGACGCGGCGCTACACTCACCCTCGTACGTGTTGACGGCCTCCAGGTTCATGCAGAGCCTGATGACGCGGAGCTACACTCACCCTCGTACGTGTTGACAGCCTCCAGGTTCATGCAGTGCCTGATGACGTGGTATTCATCACAAATTCCGTTTCCTCCCAGCATGTCGCGGGCAGAGCGGCAAATGTCCAGCGCTTTACCGCACGAGTTCCGTTTCAGCAAACTGATCATCTCAGGCGTTACCCTGGAAAACAGTGACATGAAATAATTCTTAGTTTGAGCAAGTCATTCTGCAGAAATACCTACCGGTATATCACATGGATTCAAATTCATTTATAGCACATGGATATAAATTTATTCTGAATTTTGAAGGTACAATATTTACATGCTCAAACATTGAATAAGAAACAGGCATAGGGAGATTCGCAAAACATTCTAAAATAAAGTTTGTTTATGTTTACCCTTTGTCGGCGGCAACATATTTTTTGTCAATGATACTCGTGGCTTAAGGTCCGGTGATTGGCGAATAGAGTAACTTATTATGAAATTCATTATAACATCTATCATCGTATTGTTATCATAACAACTTATTCAACAAGAGCTTCAACCATCGTTCTAGCTTATGCAATAAATGTAATAAGAACACACCATTACTGAATGCTGTGCAAAATTTAATAATTTTGCGCCAGAGTCGCAATACGTATTGTCAAATAGAACTGAATTTTAATTATAATAATGAGAAAATCTGCCTACCGTTACATTACAAATAATGTATTAGTAGTGTCTTCAGAACATACGTAGCGTTCCCTAAATTACCATTATTTTTTAAAAGAAGTTTTGATTCATGTATATATTAAACTAGATTAATCCAAGAAACTGACTTGTCCATATCCTTGAGTCTAGACACGTGCAGGCAGGCGTTGAGGGCGAGGCTGATCTCCGTGATGGCGTCTGCGAGCTTCTTTTGTATGAGCTGCGTGGCAGCCAGCGGTCGACCGAACATTTTCCTGCAACATAAATACAATTAAGTAGGAATTATAAGATAACCAAACATTTTCCTGCAACATAAATAAAATTAAGTAGGAATTATAAGATAACCGAACATTTTCATACACTGTAAATAAAATCAAGTAGGAATTATAAGATAACATCTCCCTGCACCAACAATGTAGCAACAATAATAAGACACCAAGACAAACTTAAGTAATAAATGAATCACGAGACTAATAATTTATTTAAAGTGAAAATAAGCAAGAATTTTTTGATATACGTATCAATCAAATTTATTAACTAGCATTATTTCATTCTCAGAATCGGAACAGCTAATATCTTTATTTTAGGCAAGAAGTAAAAGGATAAAATGAAAATTCTGAAAGCAATTTCAAGCCCAATATCATTACAATCAAAAAGTAGTGCAGGATTGCTTAAGCAGTAACTAAGGCACAAATATCTTTTACGATTTAGCAATAATTTTCAGTCATATTGGAGGTTCAATAATAAATACCATTACCATTAGTAGAAGTAATTCATTTAGCAAGTATATTACAGCACCTGTTGAGGGTGTAGTCGCGAGCAATGGAGACACAGGCCTCAGCAGCTCCCATGGCTCCCCACGCTATACCAAACCGGGCGTTGTTCAGGCATGAGAAAGGACCCTGCAATACAGCCAACAATTATAGTAGAGCTACCTGAACACATATTAAAATACAGTAAACAAGTTCAGGCATGAGAAAGGCCCCTGCAATAAAGCAAACAATTATAGTAGAGCTACCTGAACACATATTAAAATACAGTAAACAAGTTCAGGCATGAGAAAGGCCCCTGCAATAAAGCAAACAATTATAGTAGAGCTACCTGAACACATATTAAAATAGAGTAAACAAGTTCAGGCATGAGAAAGGACCCTGCAATACAGCCAACAATTATAGTAGAGCTACCTGAACGCATATTAGTATAGAGTAAACAATTATAGTAGAGCTACCTAAACGCATATTAAAATAGAGTCAACAAGTTCAGGCATGAGAAAGGACCTTGCAATGAAGTAGACAATTATAGTAGAGCTACCTAAACACATATTAGTATAGAGTAAACAACTATAGTAGAGCTACCTAAACGCATATTAAAATAGAGTCAACAAGTTCAGGCATGAGAAAGGACCTTGCAATGAAGTAGACAATTATAGTAGGGCTACCTAAACATATATTCAAATAGAGTAAACAAGAAATAGAAGTAGAGAAAAGCTATTTTGCTGCAGAGATACAAGATATTCATCACAAAAATTGCGAGAAGTTTTTATTAGAAGAATCAGAATATTTGGTAAAAGTTAAAAATTCTTCATCCCCAACGCGCAGAGGTAGCTGGAAGAAGAAAAAATTCCGTGGAGGCATGTAAGAACATCAAATCACAAGTACCTATAGCAATAGTTAATAACGAATAAATGAACAAGAGTCCACGAGTCTGGGGCAGCGTAGGAAACTGCTCCGAGTCCTACCTATAGGACTCACAACCACAGTTAGGTGCTATGGGCCCAGTGGTCAGGAATGTGGAATAATAAATGAAGGATGCTAAAATAACGAATAAGCAACTCAATAATAAAAATGAGTGATTCTATAATATAAATTAGTGCTTTTATAATAAAAATGAGTGATTCTTTAATAAATATTAGTGTTTCTATAATAAGAATGAGTGATTCGATGATAAACATGAGTGACTTCAATGGAATCAATGCCAAACCAGTGGACAAGAAATTACAAGGTTTGGTAAGAAGAAGTTAGGTAAATGTACATTTAAACAGTTCCTAGCTAGAATAGAACAGTTCCTATGCTTGCAGGTCCTACCATACAAGGATGACCAACAATTTCCTATGTTGTAAGGGGCACAAAATATATTTCGTTATGCAATGATTATGGTAACTTTAAACAGGGTTGAGGCTGATTCACAAAATTAACCCACAGTCACCCTCTAAAAAAGATAGCCGAAACATGCTAACAATTTGCAAGAATGGTGCATACGTATTTTAGCTTTAAGAGTCTACCAATGAGGGCTGTTGATGTAGCAGCCTTATAACTAATTTATCACCAGCCATTTTCAGAGAAATTTATACGTAATTATTCCAGAGGAATATACAAATAAATACATATATTCATCTTTAGAATTGCTTGGAAAATGCAGAGCCTTACAATTACAAGCGCGGCCGAAAATTGGATCGCTACACAGCCTCACTTCTCATAAGAACTCGTCTTATTTTTATTCTATTACCCTATCAAAATCTAGAGGTGGTGGCGACTCTGAAATCAGGGGCCGCCTAGGACTGAGGGAGCACGTAAATCAGCTTCTCAATGTCTGCTTCGGCTCAGGGTTTGAAAGGCAGCCTCTGGGCAGCTTGCTAGCTCGGTATGACTCGACTCGGCCAACCCTCGTCATACTCTGAGGCGACTTTAGTCGGAAAGGTGGCTCTGACCAAAAACTGATTTCGATCAGGTGGCCAAGCAGACTTTGCACCGAGAGAGTGTAACAACTATTCGACTGAACCCAAGGCGATCCCAGAATGTTGTTAGGGTAATAAGTGGGAAAAACTTGCCTTGAGTCCTTTCACGGCACTGAGCATGTTTGTAGCGGGCACCACCACGTCCTCCATTACAATCATCCCTGTAGGCGACGCTCTGCAGGTAGAAAAAAACATAGAAAACTCACAAAAAATCCAGGTTCATTATCTCATCCATTTGAATTTTAAATGGCAAATCAAAAGAACATATATGTTTTTATTTTAATTTCCAAGCGATTTATCTGTTATTGTTGAACAGTTAGAAGAGATTTTCATTTTCATTGGTGCTGTTTCAATGAACAAATAAACAATTAGGATACAGATTCAAAGAGTTACCAAGATTACTTCCTCTATGTGAATGCTATTGTAAGAGAAATCTGAATTTAAAACCTTTTATGGCAATGAACAACTAAAACAAAGCGTGTGCAATAAACTCCTGGCAATGTCTAAGCTCTACTACAACTGTAATAAAGATCATACAGTATTGAAGGAGGAAATAATCTCTGATTGAACGTACATTTACAAACGCAGTTCAACTCTTGAGACAAAAGAGCATCAACAGTCGACATTACACTTTTCATGACCTAACATTTTCAAACATTCATCAAATTAGCAAGTACAAATCAGAGTTGTGACAGTTTTTGAGTAGAAGAAAAATCTGCAATAGCACTAACATTTAATCAAAACACGTGAAAAAAATTCAATGACAGATGCAAATAAAATCTCTGCAATTAATTTTAAAATAAACTAAAAGAGACTTTCATGCGGTGGGTTTAAATACAGCATATACATTTGCCATAAATTTCACCAGAAACAGTGTATTACCAGATTCAATCCCACATCGCTGGTTGGTCAGATTTGATTCAGCAAATATATCATTTACCTGAGAGAAAATTTCCCTTCGATTTTAGGTGCAGACAATCCGGGAGTTCCTTTCTCAATAACAAAGCCCCGTATGTGACCGTCCTCACACTTCGCCCACACCACAAACACGTCTGCCACGGGCGAGTTTGTGATCCTGTGCATAGAAGTGAAGAATTATATCTTGTTTTGTGAATTAGTGAAATGCACCAACAATAAATTATTTTTGCTGTTTGACATAAATTTTCAACATGAGATGCCATATACAAATGGTCAATAAACGTAACCTAATATAATACAACATGACATACATAACAATTCAATTGCATGGTCTACAATATATGACACAAGGATCATAGATAGACAATTTAAAATTAAAAAAAAATTACAACCATGAAATAATCTTTCATAGTCAACCAATTCGCCAAATATAGTTTTATGATTTCACTACAATAGGGTTCATAGGAAGAATAATTATGGTTTGCAAACTATCAATTTTTTTTACTATTTACATCAAGAATAATAATTAATCTTGCTGAAAAAGGAATGAGAATGATATTATCATATAATTTTTAACATATTTTACAATAATTATTATTAAAGATAACATCTTTTACAATAATTATTGTAAAAGATGAGACTTCAAGTCACTGCGACAGGGGGTGTTCTATTAGAATTGTTTTTATTGGATTTAATCACTGCTAGCAGACAGCACCCAGAACATACCAGGTCTTGGTGCCATTGAGTCGGTAGGTGTCATCAGCAGACTGGTAGGTAGCTGTAGTTCTCATGCCCGCTGGATCACTCCCTGCATCAGGTTCTGTGAGGCCAAAGCATCCCACCAGCGACCCAGTGGCTAGCTTTGGCAGGAACTTCTGCTTTAGGTCCTCGGCTCCAAAGGCATATATTGGGAACATCACCAATGATGACTGAACTGATAGCATAGATCTGTTGAAATAGGAAATAAATTGTTATGTCAATAGTGTAACTATAAAACAAGAAATTTTATTAGCAGTATATTTCTAAGTACACTATTACATTCATTTGCATAGTATTGCGATGTTCTGATATATTCCACTTAAAATAATCCTTTAACGTTTAACATGAATCATTCATAAGAAATGGGTTTAAAAATGATAATTAAAATTTCAGTGGATGAAGCCACAAACCGGTAAGCAGAATCCACACGCTCCACTTCACGGGCGATGAGGCCATAGGCTGCAGAAGACACTCCAGGACAGCCATAGCCTTTGATAGTTGCCCCCAAAACACCTATAGCACCCATCTCTGGCATCACATCTCGGTCATAGGCTGCAAACAATGTAAAAATACTCACATGATCAAGATTAAGCATTAAAATCACACAACAAATGTATTAGAATCAAATACTTTGATTATAATTGCACCTAAAGATGAGCACACAAACTTATAAATTTCATGATCTCACCCAAAAATATGAACAAAAATGACACAAATGATAGCATTATTTGAAAAAGAACAAATCATTAATGTGATCTAGAGTGCATAAGAGAAAAAAAAAATGCCTTAGAGGTAAATGAAACTTGTATAATTGAAAATGCAGAAGTGAGTTAAATCCCACTTTCATTTCTGTTAGTTTGCAGGATCCTGGGCATGAGTCGTTCATTGCAGAAATCTCTGGTGGAATTTTGGATGAGGATTTCTTCTTCGGTGAGTGCAGACTCTAGGAGCAAAGGGTCTTGCCAGGAGAATTCTGTTGATGAATAACTGATACATGATACCTATATATAAATATAATATTCAGAGTATTTGAAAGTTCAAATAATCACAGGATGAAAATGTTACAATGGTTACAAGAATACTAAAGTTAACTCAAGGAAAGTGTAAAAAGTAGCACAATAATTTGACAAATTGTTTAATGCACAACTGTGAACAGGTAGACTTATCTCTATGCCATTCACATTTTTAGTAAATAAGGACAAAATTAATAAAGTATATATACAATATTCTACAGTATAAATGACCTACCATTCTTTTTTGTCGTAGATTCAGTAGCTTCTAGAAATCTTCTGATAGGAAAATCATCTATTATTGATGAGTAAAAAAATAATAAAATAACACAAAGTTGAAATAAATACAATTATACTTATAATAAACATTTTAAATTTATGCCTAATATTGAATCAGAGCCAAATTTTCATAAGGCCTAAAAAAATTGGATTCATGTATCCATAAATAATAAGTAACAAAATGTCACATTTGTTATTTTTGAGGTCAAATAGTAATATTTTTATATACAGTAAGTGCAAAATTAAAAAAGTACCTATTTAAAAATGAAATACCTAGCGCAATTGTCATGTGGTGTCTTTAACTTGGGCAAGAGCATCATGTGGGGTACAGTTTTCTATTAGTCAAGAATTGTTCTTTCAATGTGCTGTAGAATCACACATGCTTAGGGCGTAAAAGTGTATCTATAACATATATTATATTTTTTAAACTTTTGGTTAAATACTGTTTAGAGTACAAGAACTGCATAATGAACAAAAATAATCAACTAAGAATATGAGAGCTGGTAAGAAATAAAGGATACTTGGTGAAGCATGTTGGTAGTTCTTCTCTCCCAAGGAACTGTAGAATTGAACAGAACCAACAAGTTGAGGTGTCAAACGGACACTGCGCTGAAAAGCACACAACATCTCTGCTTAAAAGATGAGAAAATGTTATCAGTAATCTTGTTCTTCCTTTAGTCAAATAAACTGTTTTACAAGACTCTTGTTCTTCCTTTAGTCAAATAAATGTTTTACAAGACAACGATTTTACTTAGCTCAAGTGAAATATGCAAACGTAAAGAAAATAAATATAAATATTTCCAGAAAATTTTAACTCACGAAAAGAAAAAAGATTAAAACTTTTGAAAAAATTATTAGAAAAAATGAAACAATTGGCTAGAAGGAAGTGGCACTACAGAGACTCAAGTGGCAGCATACGTACTTATTAAAATCTCAAGATATATAGTGTAAATACAACAGGGTAATATACAATTAGAATCAATACTAAGCATGAAGTTCTTATACAGTGCTCAACTGAAAAATGCTAAATAGATTTAAAGTTGTACCAGTAAATTAGGCTTCCATTTCCAAATTGAATGTTTTTATGAATATTATAGTTAATAATACAGACAAAAAAGTAAGCCATTTTGTCTCACAAAATGGCTCACTGCAAGAGCTGTGATACGTAGCCTTGCATGATGGCCTGGCTGGAATATTGGGCAGAAGCAACCCATGAATGGGCAGAAGCGACCCATGAATGGGCAGAAATGCCCATGAATCAGGCCAATTTTATAGGTTTCTTTGGCTTTTACTCCATTTCATCAGTGAAAAATAAGAGAAATGGTCTATTTATACCCATGATTTTTAAATAACCCACAAAACAATTGTTTTCACCTACAATTATAGGAAACTTTTGCCCAATATTTCAAATTGGCATAATGGAAAACAAGAGACTTTTATATTGAAGTTCCTTTCTAATTTCATAAGCTACTTTAAAATTTCAGCCCATTTATGATGAAGTTTTATCCATAATACTACCGGCATACAATACCATACTATACAGGTTTAGTCATAAGACTCAAAAAGTAAGGCCAAATATTGCCTCTCATTTCCCATTATGCAAGCTTTTTGCCCATAACTATGAGAATATCAACAAAAATGTTTTTATGGTAAAAATTTTGGGTTTAGAATGATACCTACGTAGGTACTGAAAAACAAAATTTTAAATTTTCTCAAAATGGAGTCTATGCAAGTTAGAAAATTTCCAATCAAATCAAAACACTGCTTATTAGAGCCCAGGGTGCAGAGTGTCCAAGCTGTGTAGCCAAGATATGGATTTTTAGCTCAAAACATTGCCAACCATTTCCAAGATACGTCGCCTGGTAATTTTTAATAAGAAAATGCTGCCAACAACTTTGATAGTATATCCCTCACTCTCCATGCACTGCAACACTCACTACACTCATCGCAACTGATTTACACTGACAAGCTTACTTACACTGACAACTGACTTACACTGACAACTGACTTACACTGACAAGCTTCACTGAATCCAGGTCCATCCAACATACCAGAAACCTGACGTGTGTGCTTGTGGTCATCAGATTTTCAACTATTTTCTAAATAGTTGGCCAAAGACTGGCAATTTGGCAAATATCTAAAATGCAATAATTTCAATCCAAATGCGTCAGCAAGATCTTCTGAAGTCGTAAATTTTGCTGCTGATGCTTTGACAAAGATCTTGTGATATTCACCTACTTTCTGCACCCTGGATTAGAGCCTATTTTGAATATTGGGCAGAAGTTTCCTGAAATTGTGGGTAGGAATTATCATTCATAATGATGATTTGCTGGGAGGTAACTGAGCTGCAGGTCCACTGAGAGCACATTTTTTTAATGCCAGGGCAGAATTAACTCCATAGAGTTTTGTTAAGGGACTCCACCCACCTCCTCCCTTTTGGGATCTGTTGAGAACGCATAAATCAACGTACAGAGATGGTTCTAGTACCGTTCAATGCGGCAAAAAGTACCATAAAATGGGGTAACTTAGACCACTTTTTTATAAATGATGCCATTTTTTTACTAGCTAAATTAAACTTGAATTGAAACATGCAAAATACAGGTCTATACTCTAGCATCAATCACCATAAATTGCTGGCTCCTGCCTCTCATGGTCTTTATGTAATTTAAAAAAAAGTGATGGTCTTTGTTACCCCAGCTCTAGGGGTATCTTAGACCAGGTGGTAAAATCAATTATATTTTGTGGTAAAATAACTCCAGGTTTTGGTGCATTGTAGTAGAACTCTTCTAGTTACATATGCAAATGACAAACTTGAGGAAAGTGTCATAGTTTGCAAATGGGGGGCACCGCCCCATAATGAGGGAAATGTGACTACCTTAATGCATGGAACTAAAACAAAGCTTAATATAAAGGAAAAGCTGGAGAGGTGACGGAATTACCTACGATGTCGGAATATACCGCGTTTACCCTAGTCAGTAAACTGCCAAATTACTAACCAAAATGATTTAGTCGCATTACTCGCCTACTTGCATAAATAGATTCCCATTTCCCATTTCCGGGCCGTCAATCCCCGTCAGGGACTTGCCCCCCCCAGGGTCCCACACCAGGCACGCCCTCTGGTGCCTCGCCATATTGGCGACTGACAGCACCCTGTTGCACCCCGGGCACTGAGCAACCCTCCCCCTCCTGGCTCTCACCGGCTCCTCCCCCCCTCCCTCCACAACCCCCCCAGCGTCTGTCTCTTATACACATCTAGATGTGTATAAGAGACAGCCCTAAGCCTAACAGTTATTAATGAGCTTTTGTCTTTCATTGAGCACACAAACATCAGAGAAGTGAAGTACATTCAAGTGGC